>NC_080378.1:32103795-32403795 GCF_014773155.1 Arachis stenosperma
TTTCTTTAAAATTTTCGACTTGTGTTTTGTTCTTCATTGATCTTCAAGTTGTTCTTGTTTATCTTTCTTGCTGATCTTGAGTTTTTCTTGCTTTGTGTTTTTTTTTTGTTTCACTTGTGTTCTTTTTAAAAACATTAATTGGAATATTCAGAACAAGTGTTAATTACTCCCAATTGGCTAGAGTATTGGCTTATATTCTTGATAATTGGGTATACGCTTTGGAACCTTTTTCAAAAATAATTTTTCTTTGATTGAATCTTGTGCCAAACTTTAAGTTCGGTGTTTTCTTGTTAATCTTTTATAATTTTCGTTTTTATTAAAGTTTTCTAAAAATCTTAAGTTTGGTTTTTTCCTTTTGTTCTTGGTGTTCTGTGAATCTTCAGGTGTTCTTGAGTTTTTCTTGTGTCTTGATCTTAAAATTTTTAAGTTGGTGTTCCTTGTGTTTTCCCTCCAAAATTTTCGAAAATAAGGAGCATTAGATCTAAAATTTTTTAGTCTTGTGTCTTTGTATGTTTTTCTTTCATCACATTCAAAATTCAAAAAAAAAATTATTTTCTAACTAATTTTGAACTTCTTTTTTTTTCGAAAATTTTATATAAAATTCAAATTTCAATTCAAATATTTCCAATTTTTTATTTATTTCGTTTTTTTATTCAAAAAATAAAAAATAAAAATAATCAACATATAAATTATCCTGTATTCTATGGAAGCAAGTAGGAATGAACAGTCCAAGAGGACTTTGGGGTCATGCTACCCCACTACTGCTTCATATGGGAGTAGTATCTGTATACCCTCCATTGGAGTTAGTAGCTTTGAGTTGAATCCTCAGCTCATTATCATGGTACAAAAACTGTCAGTATTCTGGTCCACATGAAGAACCAGAGTTTCTGGCACAATTTTTGCAAATTGTGACACAGTACATGATAAGGAAGTGGATCAGGATGTCTATAGATTATTACTGTTTCCATTTGCTGTAAAAGATCAAGCTAAGGTGGTTAAAAACCAGCCTAAGAACAGCATAAAACATGGAAGCAGCTGTCAGAAAAATTCCTGAATCACTATTTCCCTCCAAAACGATGACACAGCTAAGGCTAAGCATCCAAGGCTTCAAACAAGGAGATAATGAATCTCTTTATGATGCCTGGGAGAGATACAGAGATCTAAGAAAATGCCCCTCTGAAATGTTTTCAGAAGGGTGCAATTAGACATCTTCTACTATGGGCTTACAGAAAAAGCTCAGATTTCTCTAGACCACTCAGCTGGTGATCTATACATATGAGAAAAACAATTGAAGAAGCTCAAGAGCTTATTGATACAGTTGCCAGAAATCAACATCTACCCTAAGCAGTGAATCTTCCATGAAGAAGAAGCTAAAACAGTAATGCTGAACTCAGTCCGGGTGGATCAGGCTAATGAATTCAATCAGCAATTAGACTTTCTAACTCAGCAGCTAGCCGAATTCAAGGAAATATACAGGAAACAAGAATGGCTAACAGGAATATGGAGGTACAATTAAAGCAGCAACAGAAAAGCAATTGTCAAAACAATAGCAGAAGAATGCCAAGCAGTTCAATTAAGAAGTGGGAAAACATTTAAAACCTCAACTTCAAAGCAGCAGGAAACCAAGAAATGAACAAGTGGATACTCAAAATCCCTCTGAGGACAGTCAGAGCCCAAAGAGGATAAAGCTGGCGCTGAACGCCCAGACCATGCTCATTCCTGGCGTTCAACGCCAGAAACAAGCATGAATCCGCGTTGAACGCCCAAAGGGAGCATGGTTCTGGCGTTCAAACGCCAGTAACAACAAGGAAGTGGCGTCTAACGCCACCATCTCCCACCACTGGCATTCAAATGCCAGTGGGGAATCAGTCACATACAAGTGCTGATAAACCCTTCTAAAAAGGCTTCCCAACCCACTTCTGTAGGTAATAAACCTGCAGCAACTAAAGTTGAGGAATACAAAGCCAAAATGCCTTATCCTCAAAAACTCCGCCAAGCGGAACAGGATAAGCAATTTGCCCGCTTTGCAGACTATCTCAGGACTCTTGAAATAAAGATTCCGTTTGCAGAAGCACTTGAGCAAATACCCTCTTATGCTAAGTTCATGAAAGAGATCTTAAGTCATAAGAAGGATTGGAGGGAACTGAAAAAAATTTACCTCACTAAAGAATGCAGTGCAGTCATTCTGAAAAGCTTACCTGAGAAGCTTAAAGATCCTGGGAGCTTTATGATACCATGCACATTAGAGGGCACTTGCACCAAGCAAGCTTTATGTGATCTTGGGGCAAGTATCAACCTAATACCTGCATCTACTATCAGAAAGCTTGGTTTAACTGAAGAAATCAAACCAACCAGGATATGTCTTCAACTTGCTGATGGCTCCATTAAATACCCATCAGGTGTGATTGAGGACATGATTGTCAAGGTGGGCCATTTGCCTTTCCTACTGACTTTGTGGTACTGGAAATGGAGGAGCACAAGAGTGCAACTCTCATTCTAGGAAGACCTTCCTAGCAACTGGCCGAACCCTCATGATGTCCAAAAAGGGGAAGTAACCTTGAGAGTCAATGAGGAGGAGTTCAAGTTGAATGTTGTCAAAGCCATGCAACATCCAGACACCCCAAATGACTGCATGAGTGTTGATATTGTTGACTCTCTGGTAAGAAAGGTCAATATGGCTGAGAGTCTCGAATCAGAGCTAGAGGACATCTTTAAAGACGTTCAGCCTGATCTGGAGGAGTCAGAGAAAATAGTAGAACCTCTGAAAATCCCCCAGGAAGAGGAGAAACCTCCTAAACCCAAGCTCAAACCATTACCACCTTCCCTAAAATATGCATTCTTGGGAGAAGGTGATACCTTTCCTGTAATCATAAGCTCTACCTTAGAGCCACAGGAAGAGGAAGCACTAATTCAAGTGCTAAGGACACACAAGACAGCTCTTGGGTGGTCCATCAGTGATCTTAAGGGCATTAGCCCAGCTAGATGCATGCACAATATCTTACTGGAGGGTGACGCCAAGCCAGTGGTTCAACCACAAAGGCGGCTGAACCCAGCCATGAAGGAAGTGGTGCAGAAAGAGGTCACTAAATTACTAGAGGCTGGGATTATTTATCCTATTTCTGACAGTCCCTGGGTGAGCCCTGTCCAAGTCGTCCCTAAGAAAGGTGGCATGATAGTGGTTCATAATGAAAAAAATGAACTGGTTCCTACAAGAACAGTTATTGGGTGGCGTATGTGTATTGATTACAGAAGGCTCAATACAGCCACCAGAAAGGATCATTTTCCTTTACCATTTATAGACCAGATGCTAGAAAGACTAGCAGGTCATGAATACTACTGCTTCCTGGATGGATATTCAGGTTATAATCAAATTGCAGTAGATCCCCAGGATCAGGAGAAAACGGCATTCACATGCCCATCTGGAGTATTTGCATACAGAAGGATGCCATTTGGCCTGTGCAATGCACCTGCAACCTTTCAGAGGTGCATGCTCTCAATTTTCTCTGATATGGTGGAAAAGTTTCTGGAAGTCTTCATGGATGACTTTTCAGTGTTTGGAGACTCATTCAGCTCCTACCTTAACCATTTAGCACTTGTTCTAAAGAGATGCCAAGAGACCAACCTGGTTTTAAACTGGGAAAAGTGTCACTTTATGGGACTGAAGGAATTGTCCTTGGGCACAAAATCTCGAACAAGGGAATAGAGGTGGATCAAGCTAAAGTTGAAGTAATTGAAAAATTACCACCACCTGCCAATGTTAAGGCAATCAGAACTTTCTGGGGCATGCAGGATTCTATAGGAGGTTTATAAAGGATTTTTCAAAAATCGCCAAACCTCTAAGCAACCTGCTAGCTGCTGACACGCCATTTATCTTGATAAAGAGTGTCTGCAGGCATTTGAGACCCTGAAAGCAAAATTGGTCTCAGCACCAATCATCTCTGCACCAAACTGGGCATTGCCATTTGAACTAATGTGTGATGCCAGTGACCATGCCATTGGTGCAGTGTTGGGACAAAGGCATGACAAGCTTCTGCACGTCATTTACTATGCCAGTCATGTTCTAAATGACGCTCAGAAGAATACACAACCACAGAAAAAGAGCTACTTGCAGTGGTTTACGCCATTGACAAATTCAGATCCTATTTAGTAGGATCAAAAGTGATTGTGTACACTGATCATGTGCTCTTAAATATCTACTCACAAAGCAGGATTCAAAACCCAGACTTATAAGATGGGTATTGCTTCTGCAAGAGTTGATATAGAAATAAGAGACAGAAAAGGGACAGAGAATCAGGTAGCAGACCACCTGTCCCGAATAGAACCAGTAGAAGGGGCGTCCCTCCCTCTCACTGAGATCTCTGAAAAACCTTTCCGGATGAGCAACTCTTTGCCATCCAGGAAGGCCATGGTTGCAGACATTGCAAACTACAAGGCAGTGAGATTATACCCAAAGAGTACAGTAGACAGCAAATAAAGAAGCTGATCACGGATGCAAAGTATTATCTTTGGGATGAGCCGTATCTCTTTAAGAGATGTGCAGACGGAGTAATCCGTAGATGTGTGCCTAAGGAAGAAGCACAGAAGATCCTATGGCACTGCCATGGATCACAGTATGGAGGACATTTTGGAAGTGAGCGAACAGCCACAAGAGTCCTCCAAAGTGGCTTCTACTGGCCTACTCTCTATAAAGACTCCCGAGTGTATGTACTTAATTGTGATAGTTGCCAAAGATCTGGCAATCTACCTCACAGTTACGCCATGCCTCAGCAAGAGATCTTGGAGATTGAGTTGTTTGATGTATGGGGCATTGACTTCATGGGACCTTCCCACCATCATACTCAAACACTTATATTCTGGTGGCAGTGGATTATGTATCCAAATGGGTGGAGGCTATTGCAACACCCACCAATGACACTAAAACAGTGTTAAAATTCCTCCAGAAACACATCTTCAGCAGATTTGGTATCCCTAGAGTTAATCAGTGATGGGGGCACTCATTCTGCAATAAACAGCTTTACTCTGCTCTGGTTCGTTATGGAGTTAGCCACAGGGTAGCTACTCCATATCACCCACAAACTAATGGGCAAGCTGAAGTCTCAAATAGAAAACTCAAAAGAATCCTGGAACGGACTGTAATTAACCGTAGAAAGGATTGGGCAAGGAGCTTGGATGATGCTCTGTGGGCTTACAGAACAGCATTCAAGACCCCTATAGGGACCTCTCCATACCAGCTTGTGTATGAAAAGGCATGTCACTTGCCAGTGGAATTGGAACACAAGGCCTATTGGGCAACCAGATTCCTAAACCTTGATGCCAAGTCAGCTGGAGAAAAACGATTGCTCCAGTTAAATGAGCTAGAGGAATTTAGACTCAATGCTTTCGAGAATGCAAGGATTTACAAAGAGAAAGCGAAAAAATGGCATGATAAGAAATTGTCATCCAGAGTCTTTGAGCCGGGGCAGAAGGTTCTTCTATTTAATTCTAGGCTCAAATTATTCCCCGGGAAATTAAAATCCCGGTGGAGAGGTCCATATGTCATTACAAACGTGTCACCATATGGATACATAGAGCTTCAAGATAATGACTCTAACAAAAAGTTCATTGTTAATGGACAAAGAGTTAAACATTATCTTGAAGGAAATTTTGAGCAAGAATGCTCAAAACTGAGACTTAATTAAAACTCAGTAATAGTCCAGCTAATGACATTAAAGAAGCGCTTGTTGGGAGGCAACCTAGCCAATCACAAAATTTAATTTTATTTGTTTCTGTTAATTTTTACAGGTATAGGTCAAAATATCTTCAAGGTAAACAAGCAATTGATTGAATTCACAGAGTTACAGGAGAATTTGGAAGCTCACTGGTGAAAAAAGGGCAGTAAGAAACATTTTGGGCGTTGAACGCCCAAAAGAAGCACCTACTGGGCGTTCAACGCCAGTAAGGGTAGCTAAACGCCAGAAAGAAGCATCTTCTGGGCGTTTAACGCTAGATTGGCAGCATCCTGGGCGTTCAGAAAAATGCCCAGTGACAAAGGACTTCCTGGCGTTCAACGCCAGAAAGATGCATCAGCTGGGCGTTGAACGCCCAGGAGAAGCAACATTTGGGCGTTAAACGCCCAAACCATGCAGCAGTTGGGCGTTTAACGCCAGGATGGTGGGGAGGAGGTAAAATTCGTTTCTCTTTATAAATTTTCTAATTTTTTATGTTTCAATTCATAATTTCTTGCATAAACATATTTCAAATTATCATCCCTCAAATCAAATTAGTTTTCTAAAAATCTTAATTTCTAAAATCCCTTTTTCAAAAAATATCAAATGTATCTTAATCCATAAAGACAAATTATTTTTCAATCCAATCCAACTCTTTTAAAGTTTGTTTTCAAAAATCAATTATCTCTTTAAAAATCTTTTTCAAAATTAAAAATTCAAATCTATCTTTATAATTATTATTCATATCTTTCTCTTTTTAAACTATATCTTTTTCTTATCATATCTATCTTTTATAAATCATATCTTCTATCTTATCCTTTTCTTATTTTCGAAATTTCCCACCCCCTCCCCATATATTGAGTTCGGCGCCCCACTCATCCTCACCTTGCAACACTTGCTCTCTTCATATCCCTCTCCTTTCTTCTCTTTTGCTTGAGGACAAGCAAAGCTCTAAGTTTGGTGTGGTTATCCGTGATCACAAAAAACACACTCATTAAGATCATGGCCCCTAAAGGAAAACAACCCACCCCAAGGGGCAAGAAAGAGAGTGCTCCAAAGCCACTTTGGAATCAAGGGAAGTTCTTAACTAAAGAACATTAGACCATTACTACAATAATGAGTCACAGATCAGTGATCCCGGAAGTCAAATTTGATCTGAAAGAAGATGAATATCAAGAGATTCAAGAGCAAATTCGAATCAGGAATTGGGAAATTCTGACCAATCCTGAACGAAAGGGAAGAAACATGATTCAGGAGTTCTATGCTAATCTATGGCAGACAGACAGGCAGAGAATAATTGGAGCTGCTCTCTATGACCATCGGACCTTAGTCAGAGGAAAGATTGTTCATACTCATCCTGACAAGATTAGGGAGATATTTAAGATTCCTCAACTGAAAGATGACCCAGACTCCTTTAACAGGAGAATGATGAGGGTAAACAAAGGTCTAGACAAGATTCTAGAGGACATATGCATCCCTGAAGCCAGGTGGACTACCAGCACCACTGGCACCCCAATTCAACTCAAAAGAGAAGATCTAAAACCAGTAGCCAAAGGCTGGCTGGATTTCATTGGGCGTTCCATATTGCTCACCAGCAACCGTTCTGAAGTTACCATTAAAAGAGCTGTCATGATTCACTGCATCATGTTGGGAAAAGAGGTAGAAGTCCATCAACTGATCTCATGTGAGATATACAAAATAGCAAACAGGAATTCCAAGGACGCCAAATTGGCCTATCCAAGCTTAATCTCTATGCTCTACAAAGATGCCGGAGTGAAGATGGGAATAACAGAGTATATTCCAGTTGAGAGGCCAATCACTGGAATATCAATGGTCAGACAACAGCAACAAGATGATTCAGCCAAGAGGAGAGCACAGGAAGAGCAAGGGCGTGATCTAAGGGAGCTAAAGCGCCAAAAATTAATCCTTGAAAAGCACCCCACAGATTAGAGGAACATCTACTCCTCAAAACAACAGGTTGCTGAGTTCCAATTTTTCTGCTTTAACTTAGTGATAGTATTATTATAGAAATTTACCTTAGGAGATATTTAGTAGTAATTAGTATGTCTATTTTGATTTTATTTCCAATTAAGCTATAATTTAGTTTTTCTCATCATCATCAGGCATGAATAAAGTAGTAGATTTTTTTTTAGAATAAAGAAGTAATCTATATTTTTCGAGTTCTTAATAATAAAAATTATAATTAATTATGTGTGGTGGCAATACTTTTTGTTCTCTGAATGAATGCTTGAACAGTGCATGACTTGTACTTTGAATTTGATGAATATTGGCTCCTGAAAGAATGAGGAACACGAAAAATATTATTGATGATCTGAAAAATCATGAAATTGATTCTTGAAGCAAGAAAAAAAAAAGAGAAGGAGCAATAGAAAAAGCCACGAGCCCTTAAAACCAAAAGGCAAGGGTAAAAAGGATCCAAGGCTTTGAGCATCAATGGATAGGAGGGCCCAAGGAAATAAAATCCAGGCCTAAGCGGCTAAACCAAGCTGTCCCTAACCATGTGCTTGTGGCATGCATGTCCAAGTTACAAACTTGAGACTGAGTGGTTAAAGTCATGATCCAAGGCAAACAGAGTGTGCTTAAGAGCCTTGGACACCTCTGACTAGGGACTCTAGCAAAGCTAAGTCACAATCTGAACAAGGTTCACCTAGTCATGTGTCTGTGGCATTTATGTATCTGGTGGTAATACTGGAAAACAAAGTGCTTAGGGCCACGGCCAAGACTCATAAAATAACTGTGTTCAAGAATCAACATACTACACTAGGAGAATCAATAATACTATCTGAATTCTGAGTTCCTATGGATGCCAATCATTCTGAAATTCAAGGGATAAAGGGAGATGCCAAAACTGTTCAGAAACAAAAAGCTACAAGCCCCGCTCATCTAATAAGAATCTGAGCTTCATTTAAAAACTCTAAAATATTATTACTTCTTAATTTCTGTTAAAACCTATTTTATTTATCTAGTTGCTTGAGGACAAGCAACAGTTTAAGTTTGGTGTTGTGATGAGCGGATATTTTATACGCTTTTTGGGGGTAATTTCATGTAGATTTTAGTATGTTTTAATTAGTTTTTAAAAGAATTTTATTAGTTTTTAAGCAAAAATCATATTTCTGGACTTTACTATGAGTGTGTGTATTTTTCTGTGATTTCAGGTATTTTCTGGCTGAAATTGAGGAAGCTGAGCAGAAATCTGACTTAGGCTGAAAAAAGGACTGCTGATGCTGTTGGATCCTGACCTCCTTGCACTTGAAATGGATTTTCTGGAGCTACAGGAGTCCAATTGGCGCGCTCTCAACGGCGTTGGAAAGTAGACATCCAGGGCTTTCTAGCAATATATAATAGTCCATACTTTGCGCGAAGATAGACGACGTAACTTGGCGTTGAACGCCAAGTACATGCTGCTGTCTGGAGTTAAACGCCAGAAAAACGTCATGATCCGGAGTTGAACGCCCAAAACACGTCATAACTTGGAGTTCAACTCCAAGAAAAGCCTCTACTCGTGGATAGCTTTAGTCTCAGCCCCAGCACACACCAAGTGGGCCCCAGAAGTGGATTTCTGCACCAATTATCTTAGCCATTGACAACGGTGACACCCTACATAGAGCTTGCCATGGAAGGGACTTTTCGTGTGTTGAAGGATTTTAAGGAAGAGTTGAAGTTCGAAGGACAAAGCATCTCCAAAACTCCAACATATTTCTCATTACTGCACAACAAGTAACGCTGTTATTCTCTTTTCTTTTTCCAATCAAATCTAATAATTCCAACTTATAATTTTAATTAATATCCTGACTAAGAATAATAAAATAAACATAGCTTGCTTCAAACCAATAATCTCCGTGGGATCGACCCTTACTCACGTAAGGTACTACTTGGACGACCCAGTGCACTTTCTGGTTAGTTGTGCGGATTACAAATTCGTGCACCACTTACCTCAAGATTAATTGTATGGGTTTTGTAGAGCTCTCCACGGTGAACGCGTGGCCGCAAACGGAGCAGCAATCGGAGCTCTAGATCAAAAGTTATGGTGGTTTGAAGATCAACCAAGGGAGAGAACTTGAGAGAGTGTTCTTCCTCCCTTTCTCTCTAATTTCAGCGTGTTTGAGTGTGTTGTGAGGAGAGAGAGTGCTGAAAACTAGGGTTTTGGTTTAGTTGTGTTGGGCCAAGGGCCCACTTTGGGTCCGTTCGGCCCGGTTTGGCCCGTTCGGTCCAATCTTGGTCCGAATTCTATAAAATTGGTACCAAAATTCTCGTCTCAGTCTCCTCTATCACATTTAGCCATAAAAATCACATTTTAGGCTTTCTAGAATAAATTCTCATTTATGGATTAATTAGCCGTTAATTAACCGGGTTTTACATTCTACCCACCTAATTGAGAATTTTGCCCACAAAATTCAAATGCAATTACCTGAGAATAAATGCGGATAATCCGTTCGCATCTCTGACTCAAGTTCCCAAGTGTGTTCCTCAACACCGCCTCGACTCCAAGCCACTTTCACTAAAGAAACCTCTTTTCCACGCAACCGTTTGATACTAGTATCATCAATTCTGACTGGAGCCACTGGAAGCGTCAAATTTTCCCTTAACTGAACCGACTCAGGTTCTAACACATGGCTAGGAGTGTACTTCCGAAGCTGCGACACGTGAAACACGTCGTGCAGGTTCGAAAGATGAGGTGGTAGAGCCATCCAATACGCCACCGGTCCAATCCTCTCTAGGATTTGAAATGGACCAATGTATCGAGGATTCAACTTCTTTGCTTTAATCGCCCTACCTACCCCCGTGGTTGGAGTAACCTTAAGGAAAACATGGTCTCCTTCCTCAAATTCTAAGGGCTTTCGCCTCTGATCGGCGTAACTCTTTTGACGACTCTGCGCCGTAAGCATCCTATCTCGGATTTTCTTGACTTGTTCAGTAGTCTCAGCTATCATTTCTGGCCCCAACAAGCTTTTCTCTCCAGCTTCATACCAACATAGCGGAGATTGACATTTTCTCCCATACAAGGCCTCATACGGAGCCATTCCGATGCTCGCATGATAACTATTATTGTATGCAAACTCCACTAATGGCACATACCGATCCCAACTCGCCGGTTGGTCCAAAACACAAGCTCTCAACATATCCTCTAGTGTTTGGATCGTCCTCTCAGATTGACCATCTGTTTGAGGATGGTAAGCCGTGCTCAAGCTTAATTGGGTTCCAAAAGCCTTCTGAAATGCACCCCAAAATCTTGAAGTGAAACGAGGATCTCTATCAGAGATTATAGTAGCAGGTGCACCATGAAGTCTCACAATCTCCTTTATGTATAACCGTGCTAGCTCCTCAAGGGTGTAAGTCATACGAATGGGCAAAAAGTGAGCTGACTTCGTCAGTCGGTCCACCATCACCCAAATAGCATCAAAACCAGCCCTAGTCCTTGGCAATCCTGACACAAAGTCCATTGCAATACTTTCCCACTTCCATTGTGGAATCTCTAAAGGTTGCAACATACCGGCAGGCTTTTGATGTTCAATCTTTACCTTTTGACAAGTTAAGCACTTTGAAACATATTCCGCCACATCGTTCTTCATACCCGGCCACCAAAACATCGCCTTCAAATCATGGTACATCTTAGTACTTCCCGGGTGAATGGAGAATCCGCTTTTGTGTGCCTCCTTTAAGATATCTTGCCTCAAAGTGCCAACATCCGGCACAATGATCCTACCCTTGAATCTCCATAACCCATCTTTTTCTTCCGACACTCTCCACTGTTTTCCTTGCTCAATAGCCGGTAACACCTTCCATAACGCCTCATCATTTTGATGAGCCTTTAGGAGTTCGGACTTAAAGTCACTTGAGATTTCTAATCTGCTCAAACACAAAGTTCCGGATACTTCTCGAGAACCAATTTTCAGACTCTCGAATCCCTTGAGCAACTTCTCCTCTTGAAGCATCATCCAAGCCGCATATAATGACTTCCGACTTAACGCATCCGCCACTACGTTTGCCTTTCCCGGATGGTAATGCAACTCAAAGTCGTAGTCCTTCAACAATTCCATCCACCTTCTCTGCCTCATATTAAGCTCTTTCTGATCAAAGAGATACTTCAAGCTCTTATGATCAGAGAAAACTTGGAACTTAACCCCATAAAGATAATGCCTCCACACTTTCAAGGCAAACACAACCGCAGCGAGTTCCAAATCGTGCGTAGGGTAACTAACTTCATGAGGTCTCAACTGTCGTGAGGCATACGCCACTACATTATGGTGCTGCATCAGCACGCACCCTAGACCCTTCAATGAGGCATCACAATACACCTCAAATGGTTCATTCGGCTCGGGTAACACTAACATAGGTGCAGTAGTCAACTTTTTCTTCAATGTCTGAAAGCTCTCCTCGCATTCAGGAGTCCAAACAAACGGAGTGTCTTTGCGGGTTAACTTTGTCATTGGCAAAGCTATCTGTGAAAAGCCCTTGATAAACCTTCGGTAATAGCCAGCTAAACCCAAAAAACTCCTTATCTCTGTTACGGTGGTTGGTTGTTTCCAATCCATCACAGCCTCCACCTTAGTTGGGTCTACGGCTATTCCCTTTTTACTCACCACATGGCCCAAAAACTTCACCTCACTCTTCCAAAACTCACACTTAGACAGTTTTGCATAGAGTTTCTTCTCCTTTAGAATCTGCAACACGGTCCTCAAGTGTTCCGCATGCTCTTCCTCGGTCTTGGAGTAAATCAGTATGTCATCGATGAAGACAACAACGAATTTATCCAGAAACGGACGGAAAACTCTATTCATGTAATCCATGAATACCGCAGGAGCGTTCGTCAACCCAAAGGACATCACAGTGTACTCGTAATGACCATAACGAGTCCTGAAAGCGGTCTTAGGGATATCCTCGCCCCTCACCCTTATCTGGTGATAACCGGATCGCAAATCAATCTTGGAGAAAACTCCAGCTCCTTGTAACTAATCCATGAGATCATCAATTCTTGGCAGTGGGTACTTATTCTTTATTGTAACCTTGTTCAACTGCCTGTAATCCACACAGAGCCGCATACTCCCATCTTTCTTCTTCACTAGTAGCACTGGAGCGCCCCACGGAGAGACACTTGGCCGTATAAAATTCTTTCCCAACAAATCCTCTAACTGAGACTTTAGCTCGTTCATCTCTAACGGTGACATCCTGTAAGGAGCACTTGAGATTGGTCCCGCCCCGGGCACCAATTCAATAGCAAACTCAACCTCTCGGTTAGGTAGAAACTCATCAATATCATCGGGAAACACTTCCGGAAACTCACACACAACCGAAATCTGTTCCAACCTTTGATCATCTCCCGAAACGCCCGCAGTTAACAACAGGATACCCTGACATTCGATTCCAGAACAGTTCACCATCATCGAATTCAAGTAATAATTATTCACCACGACCGGCCCTTCTGTATCTTCCGGCATAAAATACACCGACTTTGTAGAACAATCAAGCAGAACATGGTTCTTAGATAACCAATCCAATCCCAAGATAAGATCAAGACCGATCATCGGTAAGCAGATTAAATTATGGACAAAATCACGCTGCTTGAACCTAAAGGAAACTTCCGGGCATCCTAGCCTAGTTACCGTGGCTTCATGGGTAGCATTGTACACTCTTAGATTATAACCTAAGGTTACAATCTTCAAGCCTAACTCATGGGCTTTCTCAAATGCAATGAATGAATGTGATGCTCCCGAATCAAATAAAGCATTTAAAGTTTGACCAGCCATTTCACAGTTACCTCGAATAAGTGTCTCGGATCCCTCGGCACCTATAGCTGAAGTGGTGAACACTCGACCAATCTGTTGTGATTTTCTAGCACCTTGCTTCTGCCTTTCCGGACAACTTGCGGCTTTATGCCCCGTCTTTCCACAATTGTAGCACAAACCCCATCCGGCCTTGCATGGTGCTCCCGGATGGTGACTTCCACACCTAGTACAAGCTTGATCATTCTGAGGCTGCTTCCCAAATTTCTTCCCTTGGGAGTTGTTGTTGTTGGGCCTCCTGAAAGAGCTTCCCCTCTTGAAAGACGGACCTCTAGGTGCAAAGCTCTTCCCTCGGTTCTATGGCAATGATCCTTTGTGACTCCCTTTCTCAGCGGTTGCCCTTCTCACACACTCTTCGGCAACCCTACACTTGTTCACCAATTCGGAGAAAGTCCTAATCTCCATTGGCCCTACTGAACTGAAGATATCACTCCGGAGTCCTCCTTCATACTTAACACACTTCCATTCGTCATATTCCACCGGAGTCCCTTGGCACATACGAGAGAACCTGAACAGCTCCTCAAACTTGTCAGTATACTCTGATATGGACATAGTACCCTGCTTCAGCTGTAACAATTCAAGTTCCTTAGCCGTCCTAGCAGAAGTCGGAAAGTACTTCTTATAGAACTCTTCTTGAAAAACATTCCAGGTGATATAGTCATCATCCTGCTGCAGAAGACGTCGGATACCTTGCCACCAATGGGACGCTTCACCTGTGAGCATATAGGAAGCAAACTCGAGACGCTACCCTTCAGGTACCACTTGTGCTTGCAGTGCTCGCTCTATAGCCTGAAACCATGTATCAGCCTCAGTCGGGCTAGTAGTTCCCTTGAACTTAGGCGGATTAACCTTCAAAAAGTTTGCCAGGGTCATCGGGCCCTGAACTCCACCTCCATCATTACCATGGTTGTTCATCTGTTGACCAAGAGCCTCAGCAGTGGCTTGCATAGCAGCAGCCATGTTCTCTAACGCAGCCATAAAGTTCACCGGGTCATTAGGGTTATTCTCCGGTGCACGAGCATTCGTACGACCTCTCGCACTACCTCTACCGCGTCCACGAGGCGCCATCTGGTTCCTATATACACCCAACAATCGATATTAAGTTGATCAGTCTCAATATCGGAAGTCTAGTGCTTCAAAGTCCCAAATGCATGCTCATGAACGTTTATGCCAATTATATCAAGCAGATATACTAATAGCACATAACACACGTACAGAGAATGCACAGAAGCATAGTCAGTCCATCCCTCAGGCTCTACAGGAACGAACTACTCTGATACCATAATGTAACACCCTACCATACAGAGCCTTATGCTTAAGTCATAATTCAGAGATGGCAAGGTATTACGACCTCTAAAATAAAAATTTAGTACGTATAGTAGTATGAATGATTGATTATAACGAGGAGCCTTTGTAGAAAATGGGGTAAACAAAAACCGCAACTCAAAAGCGCATCACTCCGATCGATAACGTAACGAACAAGGATAAACCAACGCGAGATTATATATATACCAAGGAGTGTCAAAAACAGAAATATCAAGACTCAAGATCCGGCTGCGAAGATAACCGGTCCGAGCATAGCAATATATACATATGATAGAATAATGAAAACCCCAAAGGAAACCCAAAGGGACACAAATACATAAAACCTATTCTCCAAAATCTCCCATAAGAGGAGTCATCACTGTTTGTATTATTTAATGGAGATAAAAGTATCTAAGCGAAACATATAAACCAAAACATAGTCCCGAGAACAAAGGATCTTCGCAAATCTAGAAGTCTCCAGCATGCCTCAGCGGGAAACCTCACGTCCTGCATCTGAAAACCACAAAATCCGCATGGGTGAGAACCAGAGGTCCCCAACATGGTAACAGCTTTCACATATATAATACATAATAATAGAGGAAAGCCAAAGGCAATCCTAGAACTTCCTCCAAATAATATCAAAGCTTATAAACAAGCTAAACCATATAAGGGCATCTGACTAAAGATTCTTCAGTCTAACTAATGCTTTCCTTTCCAATTCCTTCAAACCTCCCAACCACCAGCAGGAGTATATTATAGCAAGCACAGTTATATCAGACAAGGAATATACAAGTAGGAGCAGTTAAGACATTTAGACAATTAGCAAGTAATATGCAGTCAAATAGGCAATCTCAAACAATTCACATAGTATGCATATGATGAATGCCTGTCCCTAGTGGCCGATGATATCATCTTGTCGGTTATAGAGCCAACCCGACAAGTCTTGGTCGCTAACCATTGGACTGTCCCTCTGTCGTGCATCCCCAACTCGAGTTATACTCGTCATAAGCTTGAGCATAAACATGATCCATATCCATCACCCTCACTGGTGAATATTTCGGGGGCGAGCTCATCCGGGTCTTTCACAGTGCCCAGCCACACTTACGACATAGGGTCAACAGAGTCTCGAGCCTCCACCTAGAGCACGTGGTGGCTAGTCACTGCTTCCTCCTAGGGATCTCGTGCCTCTGATAGTGGAAGTGCAAATCTCAATTATCAATAATTCAGCATAAACATGCATGAATTCTCATCCATGGATCAACATCCATATCAGCCATCCGGCTCACGGTTCAGTCCAGAACCAGCCAATATTCATATCATACACAGCCTTTTCGGCTCACGGTTAAATCCATAACCAGCTATCCGGCTCACGGTTAAATCCATAACCAGCCGTTTCATTAACAATTATAGCCTTTCGGCCCATGGCATAACAAGCACTTCCACCACCATCCTCCGCATCTCACAAAATCATCTTGATCCTCATTGATCATTCATTTTTCCCTTGCTTTACTCGCAAGTTACCTCATTCACTAGCCCCTTTTTAATAGCTAGGCATGTCATAATGATTTAAGACATAAATGGTGAGATCGGAGGCTTAGAAGTATGAGATTTGGCTTTTAAAACTCAAAAATCAACTTTCGAATGAAAACAGGGCCACGCATACGCGCACTCCACGCGCACGCGTGGATGGCCTCAAAAACTCATCGACGCGTAAGCGTCATGCACGCTAACGCGTGGATTAAAAATTTGCCAATCGACGCGCACGCGTCAACCACGCGTACGCGTGGGTGCTCTCGTGCCCCAGGCACAAAGCTGGCACAGTTCTGGCACAACTCTCTGGAAAATGGCTGGGCATTGGGTGCAGCACCATCGGCGCGCCCGCGCACACCACGCGCACGCGTGGATGGCGTTTTCTGGAAGATCGGCACGTACGTGCCAAGTGCGCCCACGCGCAAGGGGTCATTCTGCTAATAATTTTCTAAGTTAAAAGCTGCAGAATTCACAGATTTAAACCCCAATCTTCCAACGGACATAACTTTCTCATTTTAAATCGTTTTTCACCCGTTCTTTGAACGGCATGGACATCCCGGATCCAATTTCATTTCTAAAAAGGTTTGGTACAAAACAGAGATCCGTAGTCCAAGTTATGTCCCGCCAAAGTATGCCCAAAAACCATATTTTCATACAAAACCACAAAGTGCCATTTTCAAAACAAGCCATTTCCAACTCTTTTCAAAACCAATCAAAACATGCCAATTTCATCCCTTTTCTTTGAAATCAATCAAAATATATCAAATTCAACATCAAGCCTCCTCAACTCACACATTGACACATTACCACAATTTACCAAAATCACTATCTCATCATTTTACCCCACTTCACCCAAGTGGCTCAAACTCAAACACATTGACATATCATATACTATTCCTCATGCCAATTCTCAACAACACCAATTCCAATAAATCATTATTGTACACAATCAACATCATACTCACCATCAACATGGTTCAACCCACAATTCAACCATAACCAATCATCAAGCATATATCACAACATGCATATTTCTCATACATCATACCACCAAGGCATCAATAATCATCATCACATATATGACCACATCATATATCTCAATCATTCAACAACATCAACAATTCAATGCCTATCTTAGGGCCTCTAGCCTAAGTATTTCCTACCACATTACATATTAGATACGGGAAACCGAAACCATACCTTAGCCGATTTTCCCAAGCTCCCCCGGAGCACTTCCAAATCACTTATTCACAAGCTCTCAAGGCCTCAACACCTCCAAGAACAGATTTTTCACCACCAAACCCTTTCCAAGCTTTTCAATATCACCAATCAAGCTCCAATATCCACACATACACAACCTAAGCCACAACCATCATACCCATACACAACATCTCAAAATCCAAACATCATAGAACAAAAAAATTACACTAGGGTTGAGAATCTTACCACACCCAAGGTCCAAGAAGACAAGATTAACCTTCTCCTTCAAGAGAGTTGGGTCCTATAACATCAAAGAACCCAAAATCTCAACATTTTACCCATGAAACTCGAAAATAAGGGCTGGAATTTCGAACAGAAACACGTGGCTTACCTCAAGATTAATTGTATGGGTTTTGTAGAGCTCTCCGCGGTGAACGCGTGGCCGCAAATGGAGCGGCAATCGGTGCTCTAGATCAAAAGTTATGGTGGTTTGAAGATCAACCAAGGGAGAGAACTTGAGAGAGTGTTCTTCCTCCCTTTCTCTCTAATTTTAGCGTGTTTGAGTGTGTTGTGAGGAGAGAGAGTGCTGAAAACTAGGGTTTTGGTTTAGTTGTGTTGGGCCAAGGGCCCATTTTGGGTCCGTTCGGCCCGGTTTGGCCCGTTCGGTCCAATCTTGGTCCGAATTCTATAAAATTGGTACCAAAATTCTCGTCTCAGTCTCCTCTATCACATTTAGCCATAAAAATCACATTTTAGGCTTTCTGGAATAAATTCTCATTTATGGGTTAATTAGCCGTTAATTAACCGGGTTTTACATTCTACCCACCTAATTGAGAATTTTGCCCACAAAATTCAAATGCAATTACCTGAGAATAAATGCGGATAATCCGTTCGCATCTCCGACTCAAGTTCCCAAGTGTGTTCCTCAACACCGCCTCGACTCCAAGCCACTTTCACTAAAGAAACCTCTTTTCCACGCAACCGTTTGATACTAGTATCATCAATTCTGACTGGAGCCACTGGAAGCGTCAAATCTTCCCTTAACTGAACCGACTCAGGTTCTAACACATGGCTAGCATCAGGAGTGTACTTCTGAAGCTGCGACACGTGAAACACGTCGTGCAGGTTCGAAAGATGAGGTGGTAGAGCCATCCGATACGCCACCGGTCCAATCCTCTCTAGGATCTGAAATGGACCAATGTATCGAGGATTAAACTTCTTTGCCTTAATCGCCCTACCAACCCCCGTGGTCGGAGTAACCTTAAGGAAAACATGGTCTCCTTCCTCAAATTCTAAGGGCTTTCGCCTCTGATCGGCGTAACTCTTTTGACGACTCTGCGCCGTAAGCATCCTATCTCGGATCTTCTTGACTTGTTCAGTAGTCTCAGCTATCATTTCTGGCCCCAACAAGCTTTTCTCTCCAGCTTCATACCAACATAGCGGAGATTGACATTTTCTCCCATACAAGGCCTCATACGGAGCCATTCCGATGCTCGCATGATAACTATTATTGTATGCAAACTCCACTAATGGCACATACCGATCCCAACTCGCCGGTTGGTCCAAAACACAAGCTCTCAACATATCCTCTAGTGTTTGGATCGTCCTCTCAGATTGACCATCTGTTTGAGGATGGTAAGCCGTGCTCAAGCTTAATTGGGTTCCAAAAGCCTTCTGAAATGCACCCCAAAACCTTGAAGTGAAACGAGGATCTCTATCAGAGATTATAGTAGCAGGTGCACCATGAAGTCTCACAATCTCCTTTATGTATAACCGTGCTAGCTCCTCAAGGGTGTAAGTCATACGAATGGGCAAAAAGTGAGCTGACTTCGTCAGTCGGTTCACCATCACCCAAATAGCATCAAAACCAGCCCTAGTCCTTGGCAATCCTGACACAAAGTCCATTGCAATACTTTCCCACTTCCATTGTGGAATCTCTAAAGGTTGCAACATACCGGCAGGCTTTTGATGTTCAATCTTTACCTTTTGACAAGTTAAGCACTTTGAAACATATTCCGCCACATCGTTCTTCATACCCGGCCACCAAAACATCGCCTTCAAATCATGGTACATCTTAGTACTTCCCGGGTGAATGGAGAATCCGCTTTTGTGTGCCTCCTTTAAGATATCTTGCCTCAAAGTGCCAACATCCGGCACAATGATCCTACCCTTGAATCTCCATAACCCATCTTTTTCTTCCGACACTCTCCACTGTTTTCCTTGCTCAATAGCCGGTAACACCTTCCATAACGCCTCATCATTTTGATGAGCCTTTAGGAGTTCGGACTTAAAGCCACTTGAGATTTCTAATTGATGCCAAGGCATCTTAGGCTAGTTTCACTAGCATTTTTCTATTAGTTTTAGTTGTTTTATGCATTTTCTTGAGATTAAAGTAACCAAGAATGGTTAAATGAACAACAAAGTAATGAATCATCCAAGCAGTATAATTTTGATGCAAATTCCATGAGTTTTAGTTATATTACTTGAATGCTATGAATGGAAGAATTCTCATGAAATTTTGCAAGACTTTGATGCAATTGTTTGGATGATTTCAGGGAAGAAGAGGCTAGGCAAAGAAGCAACAAAATCAATAAAGGAAGCTTGAAGATCACATGTGCCAAGCCATATAATGCTGAAACTGGCGTTTAACCTCCAGTTTAAACTTAAACTGGAAGTTAAACGCCAGAATAAGAAATGCACCAAAGCTAAAAGTGGCGTTTAACCTTCAGTTTAAGGTTAAACTGAAGGTTAAACGCCAGAATCATGAAAGCTGAGAAAAGAGGAAACTGGCGTTTAACCTCCAGTTTAACCTTAAACTGAAGGTTAAACGCCAGAATGAGAATGGCACCAAGGGAGCATTTCCACGTTTAACCTCCAGTTTAACCTTAAACTGGAGGTTAAACGTGTTCGAACCACATTATGCTCCAGGAAGCCATTTCCACGTTTAAGCTCCAGTTTGACCTCAAACTGGAGCTTAAACGTGTTCGACATTCACACTCCTGGGCTACCTTCTTCATTCCCACGTTTAAGCTCCAGTTTAAGGTCAAACTGGAGCTTAAACGTGTTCGGCGTTTTTACTCCTCCAGGGTTGCCTTCTCATTTCCACGTTTAAGCTCCAGTTTGACCTCAAACTGGAGCTTAAACGTGTTCGACCAGAATTTGCCTCCAGGGGTTGCAATCTTCATTACCACGTTTAAGCTTCAGTTTAACCTTAAACTGAAGCTTAAACGTGTTCGATTAATTACCCTCCTGGGTTGCTTTCTTCCAATTCCACGTTTAAGTTTCAGTTTAACCTTAAACTGAAACTTAAACTTCAACTTAAACGCCACCTTTTGAAAGGGTTTCTGGGCCAAATATATTGAAGTTTAAGTTAGCATTTGAGCACAAATATTAACTTAAACGTATTATGGTATGAAACCCAATTGAATATTATGGTTTTTGGGATTGGGCCGGAAGAATTGATGAGTCTGGAACTTCAATTTGTTGAGTCTTGTGTCATTACTTGTTTATCACTAAATTTGCTCAATGAATGTTACAGAATTGGATCACAGCCTCGTCAGGATTATGGATCATAAACCCAAAGCAAAAGAAAATCAAGAAAAAGCCTCAAAGCCCAAGAAACTCAACAGAAGCTCAATTTAGAAAGTGTATAAATAGGATAGAATTGAAGTTAGTAAGGACCTTTTTTTTGGGACACTTTGGAACTTTGGATCATTTTGCTATTTTTCATACTTGTAATTGAATTCAGAGCTATGACTCACTAAACCCCTTTCATTGGGTTAGGGAGCTCTATTGTAATTCAATGAATCAATAATAGTTTTTATCTTCTTCTTCAATCTTTTCTCTTGAATTTTGTTAGAAAGCTTCTCGATCTAATTCCATTGGGTAGTTGTCTTGGGAAAGAAACTACCCATAATTGGAATCCTTCGGAACCTTGGGAAAGGAATGATGGATTCATGCTAGAGAAGCTTTTTCACAGTGAATTGGATTGGGGTTTGGATGGATATTGTGACATGTAATCCTACCAAATTGTGGTTCATGAAACTGTGTGGTATAATCAGTGATCGAGCATCATCTCTTCTTATGAACATTTAAACCAAGGGATTGGGAATTTGTTTGTTTTTAGAGAGAATTGGTGAGCCAAGGGATTGGGATCCAATCATATAAGGTTGCCAAGCAAAATTCAATGAATGCATTGATTGAGGAAGGGATAAAACGTTTTGATTCGGAGATCTCAATATCTCCTGAAACCCAATGAATTCCCCATTTCTGATCTACCACTTTCTATTTACATTCTGCAAATTTTAATTCATGCAATCACCCCAATTCCCTCTTACTTTCAGCAATTTACTTTCTCACACCTTAATTCTCGCAATTTAAGTTTATGCAATTTCAATTCCTTGCAATTTACGTTTCCTGCCACATTTACTTTATGCAATTCACATCCAAAAGTTGATTCCGCTCAACTAAACAAACTTCTAATTCGAATTGCTCATTCAACCAATCCTTATGGGATTCGACCTCACTCTATTGTGAGTTTTTACTTGACGATAACCGGTGCACTTGCCGGAAGGAATTTTGCGGTTCGTGCAATTTCCTAAAATCGTAGCATAACAAGTTTATGCGCATCACTAATCTGCTCAAACACAAAGTTCCGGATACTTCTCGAGCACCAATTTTCAGACTCTCGAATCCCTTGAGCAACTTCTCCTCTTGAAGCATCATCCAAGCCGCATATAATGACTTCCGACTTAACGCATACGCCACTACGTTTGCCTTTCCCGGATGGTAATGCAACTCAAAGTCGTAGTCCTTCAACAATTCCATCCACCTTCTCTGCCTCATATTAAGCTCTTTCTGATCAAAGAGATGCTTCAAGCTCTTATAATCAGAGAAAACTTGGAACTTAACCCCATAGAGATAATGCCTCTACACTTTCAAGGCAAACACAACCGCAGCGAGTTCCAAATCGTGCGTAGGATAACTAACTTCATGAGGTCTCAACTGTCGTGAGGCATACGCCACCACATTATGGTGCTGCATCAGCACGCACCCTAGACCCTTCAATGAGGCATCACAATACACCTCAAATGGTTCATTCGGCTCTGGTAACACTAACACAGGTGCAGTAGTCAACTTTTTCTTCAATGTCTGTAAGCTCTCCTCGCATTCAGGAGTCCAAACAAACGGAGTGTCTTTGCGGGTTAACCTTGTCATTGGCAAAGCTATCTGTGAAAAGCCCTTGATAAACCTTCGGTAATAGCCAGCTAAACCCAGAAAACTCCTTATCTCTGTTACGGTGGTTGGTTGTTTCCAATCCATCACAGCCTCCACCTTAGTTGGGTCTACGGCTATTCCCTTTTTACTCACCACATGGCCCAAAAACTTCACCTCACTCTTCCAAAACTCACACTTAGACACTTTTGCATAGAGTTTCTTCTCCTTTAGAATCTGCAACACGGTCCTCAAGTGTTCCGCATGCTCTTCCTCGGTCTTGGAGTAAATTAGTATGTCATCGATGAAGACAACAACGAATTTATCCAGAAACGGACGAAAAACTCTATTCATGTAATCCATGAATACCGCAGGAGCGTTCGTCAACCCAAAGGACATCACAGTGTACTCGTAATGACCATAACGAGTCCTGAAAGCGGTCTTAGGGATATCCTCGCCCCTCACCCTTATCTGGTGATAACCGAATCGCAAATCAATCTTGGAGAAAACTCCAGCTCCTTGTAACTGATCCATGAGATCATCAATTCTTGGCAGAGGGTACTTATTCTTTATTGTAACCTTGTTCAACTGCCTGTAATCCACACAGAGCTGCATACTCCCATCTTTCTTCTTCACTAGTAGCACTGGAGCGCCCCACGGAGAGACACTTGGCCGTATAAAATTCTTTCCCAACAAATCCTCTAACTGAGACTTTAGCTCGTTCATCTCTAACGGTGACATCCTGTAAGGAGCACTTGAGATTGGTCCCGCCCCGGGCACCAATTCAATAGCAAACTCAACCTCTCGGTTAGGTGGAAACTCATCAATATCATCGGGAAACACTTCCGGAAACTCACACACAACCGGAATCTGTTCCAACCTTTGATCATCTCCCGAAACGCCCGCAGTTAACAACAGGATACCCTGACATTCGATTCCAGAACAGTTCACCATCATCGAATTCAAGTAATAATTATTCACCACGACCGGCCCTTCTGTATCTTCCGGCATAAAGTACACCGACTTTGTAGAACAATCAAGCAGAACATGGTTCTTAGATAACCAATCCAATCCCAAGATAAGATCAAGACCGATCATCGGTAAGCAGATTAAATTATGGACAAAATCACGCTGCTTGAACCTAAAGGAAACTTCCGGGCATCCTAGCCTAGTTACCGTGGCTTCATGGGTAGCATTGTACACTCTTAGATCATAACCTAAGGTTACAATCTTCAAGCCTAACTCATGGGCTTTCTCAAATGCAATGAATGAATGTGATGCTCCCGAATCAAATAAAGCATTTAAAGTTTGACCAGCCATTTCACAGTTACCTCGAATAAGTGTCTCGGATCCCTCGGCACCTATAGCTGAAGTGGTGAACACTCGACCAGTCTGTTGTGCCTTTCCAGCACCTTGTCTCTGCCTTTCCGGACAACTTGCGGCTTTATGCCCCGTCTTTCCACAATTGTAGCACAAACCCCATCCGGCCTTGCATGGTGCTCCCGGATGGTGACTTCCACACCTAGTACAAGCTTGATCATTCTGAGGCTGCTTCCTAAACTTCTTCCCTTGGGAGTTGTTATTGTTGGGCCTCTTGAAAGAGCTTCCCCTCTTGAAAGACGGACCTCTAGGTGCAAAGCTCTTCCCTCGGTTCTGTGGCAATGATCCTTTGTGACTCCCTTTCTCAGCGGTTGCCCTTCTCACACACTCTTCGGCAACCCTACACTTGTTCACCAATTCGGAGAAAGTCCTAATCTCCATTGGCCCTACTGAACTGAAGATATCACTCCGGAGTCCTCCTTCATACTTAACACACTTCCATTCCTCATATTCCACCGGAGTCCCTTGGCACATACGAGAGAACCTGAACAGCTCCTCAAACTTGTCAGTATACTCTGATATGGACATAGTACCCTGCTTCAGCTGTAACAATTCAAGTTCCTTAGCCGTCCTAGCAGAAGTCAGAAAGTACTTCTTATAGAACTCTTCTTGAAAAACATTCCAGGTGATATAGTCATCACCCTGCTGCAGAAGACGTCGGATACCTTGCCACCAATGGGACGCTTCACCTGTGAGCATATAGGTAGCAAACTCGACACGCTGCCCTTCAGGTACCACTTGTGCTTGCAGTGCTCGCTCTATAGCCTGAAACCATGTATCAGCCTCAGTCGGGCTAGTAGTTCCCTTGAACTTAGGCGGATTAACCTTCAAAAAGTTTGCCAGGGTCATCGGGCCCTGAACTCCACCTCCATCATTACCATGGTTGTTCATCTGTTGACCAAGAGCCTCAGCAGTGGCTTGCATAGCAGCAGCCATATTCTCCAACGCAGCCATAAAGTTCACCGGGTCATTAGGGTTATTCTCCGGTGCACGAGCATTCGTACGACCTCTCGCACTACCTCTACCGCGTCCACGAGGCGCCATCTGGTTCCTATACACACCCAACAATCGATATTAAGTTGATCAGTCTCAATATCGGAAGTCTAGTGCTTCAAAGTCCCAAATGCATGCTCATGAACGTTTATGCCAATTATATCAAGCAGATATACTAATAGCACATAACACACACACAAAGAATGCACAGAAGCATAGTCAGTCCATCCCTCAGGCTCTACAGGAACGAACTGCTCTGATACCATAATGTAACACCCTACCATACAGAGCCTTATGCTTAAGTCATAATTTAGAGATGGCAAGGTATTACGACCTCTAAAATAAAAATTTAGTACGTATAGTAGTATGAATGATTGATTATAACTAGGAGCCTTTGTAGAAAATTGGGTAAACAAAAACCGCAACTCAAAAGCGCATCACTCCGATCGATAACGTAACGAACAAGGATAAACCAACGCGAGATTATATATATACCAAGGAGTGTCAAAAACAGGAATATCAAGACTCAAGATCCGGCTGCGAAGATAACCGGTCCGAGCATAGCAATATATACACATGATAGAATAATGAAAACCCCAAAGGAAACCCAAAGGGACACAAATACATAAAACCTATTCTCCAAAATCTCCCATAAGAGGAGTCATCACAGTTTGTATTATTTAATGGAGATAAAAGTATCTAAGCGAAACATATAAACCAAAACATAGTCCCGAGAACAAAGGATCTTCGCAAATCTAGAAGTCTCTAGCATGCCTCAGCGGGAAACCTCACGTCCTGCATCTAAAAACCACAAAATCCGCATGGGTGAGAACCAGAGGACCCCAGCATGGTAACAGCTTCCACATATATAATACATAATAATAGAGGAAAGCCAAAGGCAATCCTAGAACTTCCTCCAAATAATATCAAAGCTTATAAACAAGCTAAACCATATAAGGGCATCTGACTAAAGATTCTTCAGTCTAACTAATGCTTTCCTTTCCAATTCCTTCAAACCTCCCAACCACCAACAGGAGTATATTATAGCAAGCACAGTTATATCAGACAAGGAATATACAAGTAGGAGCAGTTAAGACGTTTAGACAATTAGCAAGTAATATGCAGTCAACACTTACGACATAAACATGATCCATATCCATCACCCTCACTGGTGAATATTTCGGGGGCGAGCTCATCCGGGTCTTTCACAGTGCCCGGCCACACTTACGACATAGGGTCAACAGAGTCTCGAGCCTCCACCTGGAGCACGTGGTGGCTAGTCACTGCTTCCTCCCAGGGATCTCGTGCCTCTGATAGTGGAAGTGCAAATCTCAATTATCAATAATTCAGCATAAACATGCATGAATTCTCATCCATGGATCAACATCCATATCAGCCATCCGGCTCACGGTTCAGTCCAAAACCAGCCAATATTCATATCATACACAGCCTTTCTGGCTCACGGTTAAATCCATAACCAGCTATCCGGCTCACGGTTAAATCCATAACCAGCCGTTTCATTAACAATTATAGCCTTTCGGCCCATGGCATAACAAGCACTTCCACCACCATCCTCCGTATCTCACAAAATCATCTTGATCCTCATTGATCATTCATTTTTCCCTTGCTTCACTCGCAAGTTACCTCATTCACTAGCCCCTTTTTAATTGCTAGGCATGTCATAATGATTTAAGACATAAATGGTGAGATCGGAGGCTTAGAAGTATGAGATTTGGCTTTTAAAACTCAAAAATCAACTTTGGGATGAAAACAGGGCCACGCGTACGCGCACTCCACGCGCACGCGTGGATGGCCTCAAAATCTCATCGACGCGTAAGCGTCATGCACGCTAACGCGTGGATTAAAAATTTGCCAATCGACGCGCACGCGTCAACCACGCGTACGCGTGGGTGCTCTCGTGCCCCAGGCACAAAGCTGGCACGGTTCTGGCACAACTCTCTGGAAAATGGCTGGGCATTGGGTGCAGCACCATCGGCGCGCCCGTGCACACCACGCGCACGCGTGGATGGCGTTTTCTGGAAGATCGGCGCGTACGCGCCAAGTGCGCCCACGCGCAAGGGGTCATTCTGCTAATAATTTTCTAAGTTAAAAGCTGCAGAATTCACAGATTTAAACCCCAATCTTCCAACGGACATAACTTTCTCATTTTAAATCGTTTTTCACCCGTTCTTTGAACGGCATGGACATCCCGGATCCAATTTCATTTCTAAAAAGGTTTGGTACAAAACAGAGATCCGTAGTCCAAGTTATGTCCCGCCAAAGTATGCCCAAAAACCATATTTTCATACAAAACCACAAAGTGCCATTTTCAAAACAAGCCATTTCCAACTCTTTTCAAAACCAATCAAAACATGCCAATTTCATCCCTTTTCTTTGAAATCAATCAAAATATATCAAATTCAACATCAAGCCTCCTCAACTCACACATTGACACATTACCACAATTTACCAAAATCACTATCTCATCATTTTACCCCACTTCACCCAAGTGGCTCAAACTCAAACACATTGACATATCATATACTATTCCTCATGCCAATTCTCAACAACACCAATTCCAATAAATCATTATTGTACACAATCAACATCATACTCACCATCAACATGGTTCAACCCACAATTCAACCATAACCAATCATCAAGCATATATCACAACATGCATATTTCTCATACATCATACCACCAAGGCATCAATAATCATCATCACATATATGACCACATCATATATCTCAATCATTCAACAACATCAACAATTCAATGCCTATCTTAGGGCCTCTAGCCTAAGTATTTCCTACCACATTACATATTAGATACGGGAAACCGAAACCATACCTTAGCCGATTTTCCCAAGCTCCCCCGGAGCACTTCCAAATCACTTATTCACAAGCTCTCAAGGCCTCAACACCTCCAAGAACAGATTTTTCACCACCAAACCCTTTCCAAGCTTTTCAATATCACCAATCAAGCTCCAATATCCACACACACACAACCTAAGCCACAACCATCATACCCATACACAACATCTCAAAACCAAAACATCATAGAACAACAAAATTACACTAGGATTGAGAATCTTACCACACCCAAGGTCCAAGGAGACAAGATTAACCTTCTCCTTCAAGAGAGTTGGGTCCTATAACATCAAAGAACCCAAAATCTCAATATTTTACCCATGAAACTCGAAAATAAGGGCTGGAATTTAGAACAGAAACACGTGGCTTACCTCAAGATTAATTGTATGGGTTTTGTAGAGCTCTCCGCGGTGAACACGTGGCCGTAAACGGAGCGGCAATCGGAGCTCTAGATCAAAAGTTATGGTGGTTTGAAGATCAACCAAGGGAGAGAACTTGAGAGAGTGTTCTTCCTCCCTTTCTCTCTAATTTCAGCGTGTTTGAGTGTGTTGTGAGGAGAGAGAGTGCTGAAAACTAGGGTTTTGGTTTAGTTGTGTTGGGCCAAGGGCCCACTTTGGGTCCGTTCGGCCCGGTTTGGCCCGTTCGGTCCAATCTTGGTCCGAATTCTATAAAATTTGTACCAAAATTCTCGTCTCAGTCTCCTCTATCACATTTAGCCATAAAAATCACATTTTAGGCTTTCTAGAATAAATTCTCATTTATGGGTTAATTAGCCGTTAATTAACTGGGTTTTACAATGACTTCCACACCTCTGACAGCTCAGAACATTAGAAGCAGCCGCTGCCCGTTTTCCCTTACCATTCCTTTGGGACTCCTCACTCGTCGCAAGGTTATTCCGTCCTTGGGGAAAATGTTGTATGTATCCCCTCTCCTTAAATTCTCGACCCCTTGGTGCAAATCCTTGGTTGTGCTCTCTATGACTTCCTTCCTCTGTAACCCTCCTTTTCACACACTCCTCAGCAATTCTACTCTTATTCACCAACTCTGAAAAAGTTCGGATCTCCATTGGTCCCACTGAACTCAAGATGTCGCTCCGGAGCCCTCCTTCATACTTAATGCATTTCCATTCATCGAAGTCTTCCGGAGCTCCCTGACACATGCGGGAAAACCTGAATAGCTCCTCAAATTTGTCTGTATACTCAGATACGGACATAGCACTTTGCTTCAGCTGTAGTAACTCCAATTCCTTGGCTGTTCTGGCGGAATTCGGAAAGTACTTCTTATAGAATTCCACCTGGAAGGCATCCTAAGTGATAGGATCATTCCCCTGTTGCAGGAGACGTCGAGCCCCTTGCCACCAATGCGATGCTTCCCCCGTGAACAGATAGGTAGCAGATTCAACACGCTGCTCTTCAGGCACCAACTGCGCTTGCAGTGCTCGCTCCATGGCCTGAAACCAAGTATCAGCTTCAGTCGGATTGGTGGTTCCCTTGAACTTAGGTGGATTAACCTTTAAGAAAGTTGCCAGTGTCATCGGGCCCTGAGCTTCCCTTCTGCCATTGCCATTATTGTTTATCTGTTGCCCAAGAGCCTCCGCAGTGGCTTGCATAGCAGCAGCCATATTCTCCAACGCCGCCATAAGGTTTACTGGGTTATTCGGGTTGACTTCCGGTTCTTGCGTACTAGTACGATCTCTCTCACGTCTCTGACTGGGTCCACGAGGCGCCATCTGGTTCCCATACACACCAAACAATCGATATCAAGTTGATCAGTCTCAATATCGGAAGTATAGTGCTTCAAAGTACCAAAGGTACACTCATGGACTTCATGCTAGATGTATCGGTTAGATACCCTAACTAGCACAGGCACAGACTCAGAGTATGCATTGAAGCATAAGCAGTTCCATCCCTCAGGCTCACGAGGACGAACTGCTCTGATACCATAATGTAACACCCTAATATTCAAATCCTTATGCTCGAGTCATAAGTCAATGATATTACGGTGGTACGACTCTCAGGTGGATTTTTATTATATAAATATAGGTAATTTCGAAAGGAGTATTAATCGAGAAGCCTGAAAAGAGTAGAAATAAAATCACGAAGACGTATCACTCACGTTTCGACAACGAAAAGTTAAAACGTGAAGCCGAAAGCAATATACGGACAAGGCATAAAGGAGATTAAGAGACTAATAACAGATAGATATATATAACATAAGTAAATAGCCACTAGTCGCGACCCGCGAAGTTTAGGCCGGCTAGGGTACAGTATGAAAGTAGTTGACAACAATATATCCTAATCTCTCCCAAAGGAAACATAAGAGCCTCTATAGGCCAGTTCCAAAAGAGTTCAATACATAATATAATCTTTTCAAAACAAAGGTGGAGAGATTCTAAGCAAAACACAAAGTAGAGAAAATAAATATCTTCGCCGTCTCTCAGACGAACCGCAGCTCACTTCTGAGCACCTGAACCTGTATCTGAAAAACAAGAGATATATACGGAATGAGAACCCCGGGCCCATGGGTTCCCAGTACGGTAAAGTGCCAAATAAATACAATGCACTGCAATAAAAACTCACTAAGCATCCTAAACTCCTTTTCACCAAGTATCCAGCCTAGATTCTCACTAATCCATAAACAGGCATCTGACGTAAGGGGATACTAAATCTAGTTCATATTACACATGTTTCCCAATTCGCTGATTCTTCCACGAATCAGACTCAGAATCATAAGCAAAACCATTACCAGTTGTTCTGCCTCAGCAACTTTATATCAATACATCATACCCTCGCCTGGAGCTAGTGAAATCACATCACTGCGTCTACCCAGGGGGCTCAAATGATCTCATTCAAAAATCATCATCATCATGCAATCGCATTATCAATTCATCTCATCAAGAACAGCCCCCAACATCCACCGACACCAACATGAGGAATCTCTCAGATGTACAAACACAAGCAATACAGGCAAGTAATACACAAATAAGGTACAAGTAGAACAAGTAGCACATAATCAGGTAACATAGCATATATGATGTAGAAATCCAAAACAAATAGGCAAACCCAAACAATTCAAACATATGCAAATGATGTATGCCTGCCCTATGGCTGATGATATCATCTGTCGGTTATATAGCCAACCCGACACGTCCTGGTAGCTAACCATGGACAGAAACACCCCTTGCGGAGCAAGTAGGTTTGAGCTACAACCCTCTTGCTACTACCCGCTCAACCCAGAGCCAGTGGAACAACCACTACTGCGGCTACTACCCAGGCGGGTGTTTAAAAGCTCAACCTGGAGCGAGTGGATTCACCACTACTACCGCTACTACCTAGGCATCACAATCTCTGACCTGGAGCAAGTGGGACGAACCACAACCCTTGCTACTGCCCAGGTATCTCAAGCATTAACCCGGAGCAAGCGGGACGAACCACAACCCTTGCTACTGCCCAGGTATCTTAAGCATTGACCCGGAGCAAGCGGGACGAACCACAACCCTTGCTACTGTCCAGGTATCTTAAGCATATATTCATTCAATCTCAATTCAAATTATCAATCCTCATTGTTATCAAATCTCAAACATTAACCTGGAGTAAGTGGGACGAACCCCAACCCTTACTACTACCCAGGTATCAGAATTACATTCATTCAAAACTCTATAATTAACTCATTTATCATAAACATCCTTTTCCGTCTCATACCCGGAGCAAGTGGACAACGCCACTGCCTACTACCCGGGGTTACACATCACATTTCAACATTTTCCATTATTATCCATTCAACACATTCATTCATTAATCATATATGCATTTATACTCAGCCATAATCAATAATGGCTTTGCCGTGACCCGGCAATAACTCAGCCATCCGGCTCATGGTTCAATCAAGAACCAGCCATTTATCAATAGATATAGCCCTTCGGCTCATGGCATACACGGTACTCCTACCGTCATTCTCCATATCTCATATAATCATCGTTGATCACCATTGATCATAACTTTTCCCTTGCTTCACTCGCAGGTTACCACATCCCCTAGTTCCTTTCTCATTACTAAGCATATCATAATGATTTAATACATAAGGGGTGAGATCGGAGGCTTAGAAGTATGAGGTTTGGCTTTTAGAACTCAAAAACCAACTTTGGCATGAAAGCAGGGCCACGCGTACGCGTACTCCACGCGCACGCGTGGATGCCCACAAAGCTCATCGACGCGTATGCGTCATACACGCGGACGCGCGGATTGAAACACAGCCAGACGACGCGTAAGCGTCAGCCACGCGTACGCGTGGGTGCATTTGCGCCCCAGGCACAAAACTGGCACAACTCTGGCACAACTCTCGGGAAAATGGCTGGGCATTGGGTGCAGCGCATCGACGCGCACGCGCACACCACGCGCTCGCGTGGATGGTGCCTTCTCGAAGAACGACGCGTACGCGCCAAGTGCGCCTACGCGTGGAGGGTCATTCTGCTAAAAAAATTTCTAAGTTAAAGCTGTAGAATTCACAGATTCAACCCCCAATCTTCCGACGGACATAACTTCCTCATTTTAAATCATTTTTCACCCGTTCTTCGAACGGCATGGACATCCCGGATCCAATTTCATTTCTAAATAGATTTGGCACAAAACAGAGATCCGTAGTCCAAGTTATGTCCCGTCAAAGTATGCCCAAAAACCATGTTTTCATATAAAACCACAAAGTGCCATTTTCAAAACAAGCCATTTTCAACTCTTTTCAAAATCAACCAAACACATGCCAATTTCAACCCTTTTTGAAACCAATCAAAATATACCAAAATCAACATCAAGCCTCCTCAACTCATACATTAACACCTTACCACAATTCACAAAACCGCCATATAAACCATCTTTACCCATTTCAAACAAATAGCTAAATTACAAACATATCAACATGTCATACATCCTTCCTCATCCCAATTTCTTACAATACTATTTCCAATCAACCATCATTATACATAACCAATATCATACTCACTATCACGTGGTTTCACCCCCAAATCAACCTTAATCATTCCACAAGCATATATCACAACATACATATCTCTCATGCATTATCATACCATCAAGGCATCAATAATCATACTCACATATATGACCACATAATATATATCAACCAAAATCAAACATACTTCATCTATACAATTTCACCCAAAATTATCGATTTTCACACTTCAACTCCTCAAACCTCATTATTCAATAACCAACCCAATCATTCATATATTCATTATATGAAATTCATCCAATCACTTGTGTCATCATACAATGCACACATCAACTTACCTCCCTTACCTCTTTCCGGCCTCCGGCCCAAAATTTACGGCCTCCGGCCCAATTTCACAATTTAAATGCATAAACCACAAATTAATACTCATTACCCAATACATCAAATTTTCAATACACCAAGCATACAAGGCCACACAATTCTCAACCCAATCATCAATTCACATTACATACCAACTATGCATATTAGCACCAACCATTTACATAATCCAAACTTAATCCTAGGGGCATCTAGCCTAGGAATTCTCATCACACCACACGGTACTTAAATGAAACTTAAACCGTACCTCTTGTAGCCAAATCAATTGAGCCTCTTCTTTAGAAGTCTCCACCAACCTTATTCCCAAGCCTCACCAAAGCTCCTCAAGCAACACCAACCTCCCAATCGTGCACCAACATCATCAAATACACTAACATAACCAATATCACATACATACATCAACCTAGGGCTCATAATAATGATAAATTACAAGGGTTTGAGCACTTCTTACCTCAGCCCATATGAAGTAGGGATAGAACCCACTTAGAATCCATGTTGGAGTATCCCTAAACACCCAAAATCACAAGATTTCAACACTAACTTCCCAAAAACGTGTAACAGTGCGGAATTTCGAAAACTGAGCAGAGATGAATGGAATACTCACCACAAAACTTAGATAGAATTGTAGAAGATGAGAAGAGCGACGCGTGGCCGCAAACGGCTCGTCAATCGGAGCTCCGTAGCTCAAGTTATGGTGGTTTGAAGATCAAAGAGAGTTAGGTTTTCTCTCTTCTCTTCTCTCTTCTTAATTCAGCGCCCCAACCCTTCTTTTTAGGGTAAAATGATCTGAAATGCTCATAACTAATGTTTATATATGTTGGGTCTTGTGCCCACTTAGGCCCAGTTCACTTATTTTTGTCCGTTGGCCCAATTTTGGACCAAAACCTTTAAGATTAGCGCTCTAAATCGCACTTCAAATATTTCTACCTCCCCTAATTATAATCCCTCATTTCTTAATCCTATTTACTCATAATCAATTTTCTCAGCTGCAATACCAGACAGGTCTCAGCCGGTACTGCCGATCAAAATTCCACTGCGCGCTTTTACGTAGAAAACTATTCCGACTCGGAAAAATTCACTGAATCCAAACATCATATTGAAATCATCAAATTACAATTGCCAAATCTTCCAACCATATTCGCTCCTACTTAACTCATTATTTAATTAATTTCGGTTAGACCGGGTATTACACCAGGCTTTTTTGGATGGAGAGCGAGCTACAAGATATTTGACAAGTGAAAGTAGGAATTATGTTTGTTTATTGTTACTACTACTACTACTACTTTCTTGGAGTTTAATGGATAAGGTAATTTAATCTAATATTCAAGAAATGTCTTGTAGCTTATTTCTCCTCATTAAACCAAATTTTGTTGCTTTATTCTAATTATTTGAATGTGTTCTTGTTTGACAGTTGACTGAACAAAAATTGACAAGAAAGGAAGGTATAAGCTTTTCTTGTTTGAGGTTACTTGCTAAGATTAAAGCCTCGCTATCTTTCACTTGAAATTTCTGAAGGTTTTGATAAATTTTACCACTAATAGAAGCAGGAGGCTAATCTGATTCAATATGCTCTTATTGTCAATTATCTTTGTTTCCATCTCAATGTGTTCCTGTCCTAAATAACATTGTTCATCTTTTGTTGTTTAGGAAGCTTGCAGACAAGATTGCAGCTTCTGGTTACTATGTGGTTGTTCCGGACTTCTTTTATGGTGAACCCTATGATCCTCAGAATACTAATAGACCTTTAGGAGAGTGGCTAAAAGATCATGGAACGGTTAGTTCTTTTTAATGATTCAACATTATTTCTTTGTTCATAATGATTCAACATTATTTCCCCATGATCCAAACCACAAGTTGCAAATCCACCATATCCTCTCTTATCCTCTCCTCTTTCTCCAATGAAACCTCTCAGTTTCGGCTGTGATTCGATCCTCTGCTGATTGGAAGAACACTAGGAAGAACAAGAAGTGCAGAAGGAGGAACACTGAAAAAAGTAGCATAACATGTCACCATAAACATGCTTCTTCTTCTTCTTCTTCTTCTTCTTCTTCTTCTTCTTCTTCTTCTTCTTTTCAGGATGTATGGTGTGGCCCTGGAATTGGATTCGCATCAGATTATGCTTCTGCTTCTGTGGATTGTGTGGTGGCAAGGAAGAATGCTTCTTTATGAAGGAACCTTGATGCTGTTGAGAGAGCAACACATAGGGAAGAGGTATTCTTCTTTCTCCATCATCATCTTCTACTTCAATTCTTACTGTTTTCTTTTTTTATTTAATTGATTCATTTATGTTGTTTTCTCTTCAGACATTGCATTTTCATGTTCATATAATTATTGTGAATTGAGGCCTATTCTCTTCCTCAACTTAATGACAGTTCTTGATTGCTTAATTGATCAAAGACTTGTATAATGTAACACCCTACCATACAGAGCCTTATGCTTAAGTCATAATTCAGAGATGGCAAGGTATTACGACCTCTAAAATAAAAATTTAGTACGTATAGTAGTATGAATGATTGATTATAACTAGGAGCCTTTGTAGAAAAAGGGGTAAACCAAAATTCGCAACTTAAAAGCGCAACACTCCGATCGATAACGTAACGAACAAGGATAAACCAACGCGCGATTATATATATACAAAAGAGTGTCAAAAACAGGAATAACAAGGCTCAAAATCCGGCTGCGAAGATAACCGGTCCGAGCTTAACAATATATACATATGATAAAATAAGGAAAACCCCAAACGAAACCCAAAGGGACACAAATACATAAAACCTATTCTCCAAAATCTCCCATAAGAGGAGTCATCACAGTTTGTATTATTTAATGGAGATAAAAGTATCTAAGCAAAATATATAAACCAAAACATAGCCCCGAGAACAAAGGATCTTCGCAAATCTAGAAGTCTCCAGCATGCCTCAGCGGGAAACCTCACGTCCTGCATCTGAAAACCACAAAATCCGCATGGGTGAGAACCAGAGGTCCCCAGCATGGTAACAGCTTCCACATATATAATACATAATAATAGAGGAAAGCCAAAGGCAATCTTAATACTTCCTCCAGATAATATCAAAGCTTATAAACAAGCTAAACCATATAAGGGCATCTGACTAAAGATTCTTCAGTCTAACTAATACTTCCCTTTCCAATTCCTTCAAACCTCCCAACCACCAGCAGGAGTATATTATAGCAAACACAGTTATATCAGACAAAGAATATACAAATAGGAGTAGTTAAGACATTTAAACAATTAGCAAGTAATATGCAGTCAAATAGGCAATCTCAAACAATTCACATAGTATGCATATGATGAATGCCTGTCCCTAGTGGCCGATGATATCATCTTGTCGGTTATAGAGCCAACCCGACAAGTCCTGGTCGCTAACCATTGGACTGTCCCTCTGTCGCGCATCCCCAACTCGAGTTATACTCGTTATAAACTTGATCATAAACATGATCCATATCCATCACCCTCACTGGTGAATATTTCGGGGGCGAGCTCCTCCGGGTCTTTCACAGTGCCCGGCCACACTTACGACATAGGGTTAACAGAGTCTCGAGCCTCCACCTGGAGCACGTGGTGGCTAGCCACTGCTTTCTCCCAGGGATCTGGTGCCTCTGATAGTGGAAGTGCAAATCTCAATTATCAATAATTCAGCATAAACATGCATGAATTCTCATCCATGGATCAACATCCATATTAGCCATCCGGCTCATGGTTCAGTCCAGAACCAGCCAATATTCATAGCATACACAGCTATTTCGGCTCACGGTTAAATCCATAACCAGCCAATATTCATAGCATACACAGCTATTCCAGCTCACGGTTAAATCCATAACCAGCCATTTCAATAACAATTACAGCCTTTCGGCCCATGGCATAACAAGCACTTCCACCACCATCCTCCGTATCTCACATAATCATCTTGATCCTCACTGATCATTCATTTTTCCCTTGCTTCACTCGCAAGTTACCTCATTCACTAGCCCCTTTTTAATAGCTAGGCAGGTCATAATGATTTAAGACATAAATGGTGAGATCGGAGGCTTAGAAGTATGAGATTTGGCTTTTAAAACTCAAAAATCAACTTTGGGATGAAAACAGGGCCGCGCGTACGCGCACTCCACGCGCACGCGTGGATGGCCTCAAAAACTCATCGACGCGCAAGCGTCATGCACGCTAACACGTGGATTACAAACTTGCCAATCGACGCGCACGCGTCAACCACGCGTACGCGTGGGTGCTCTCGTGCCCCAGGCACAACACTGGCACAGTTCTGGCATAACTCTCTGGAAAATGGCTGGGCATTGGGTGCAGCACCATCGGCGCTCCCGCGCACACCACGCGCACGCGTGGATGGCATTTTCTGGAAGATCGGCGCGTACGCGCCAAGTGCGCCCACGCGCAAGGGGTCATTCTGCTAAAAATTTTCTAAGTTAAAAGCTGCAGAATTCACAGATTTAAACCCCGATCTCCCAACGGACATAACTTCCTTATTTTAAATCGTTTTTCACCCGTTCTTCGAACGGCATGGACATCCCGGATCCAATTTCATTTCTAAACAGATTTGGTACAAAACGGAGATCCGTAGTCCATGTTATCTCCCGCCAAAGTGTGCCCAAAAACCATATTTTCATACAAAACCACAAAGTGCCATTTTCAAAACAAGCCATTTCCAACTCTTTTCAAAACCAATCAAAACATGCCAAGTTCATCCCTTTTCTTTGAAATCAATCAAAATATATCAAATTCAACATCAAGCCTCCTCAACTCACACATTGACACATTACCACAATTTACCAAAATCACTATCTCATCATTTTACCCCACTTCACCCAAGTGGCTCAAACTCAAACACATTGACATATCATATACTATTCCTCATGCCAATTCTCAACAACACCAATCCCAATAAATCATTATTGTACACAATCAACATCATACTCACCATAAACATGGTTCAACCCACAATTCAACCATAACCAATCATCAAGCATATATCACAACATGCATATTTCTCATACATCATACCACCAAGGCATCAATAATCATTATCACATATATGACCACATCATATATCTCAATCATTCAACAACATCAACAATTCAATGCCTATCTTAGGGCCTCTAGCCTAAGTATTTCCTACCACATTACATATTAGATACGGGAAACCGAAACCATACCTTAGCCGAATGTCCCAAGCTCCACCGGAGCACTTCTAAACCACTTATCCACAAGCTCTCAAGGCCTCAACACCTCCAAGAACAGATTTTTCACCACTAAACCCTTTCCAAGCTTTTCAAAGTCACCAATCAAGCTCCAATATCCACACATACACAACCTAAGCCACAACCATCAAACCCATACACAACATCTCAAAACCCAAACATCATAGAACAACAAAATCACACTAGGGTTGAGAATCTTACCACACTCAAGGTCCAAGGAGACAAGATTAACCTTCTCCTTCAAGAGGGTTGGGTCCTATAACATCAAAGAACCCAAAATCTCAACATTTTACCCATGAAACTCGAAATTAAGGGCTGGAATTTCGAACAGAAACACGTGGCTTACCTCATGATTAATTGTATGGGTTTTGTAGAGCTCTCCGCGGTGAACGCGTGGCCGCAAACGGAGCGGCATTCGGAGCTCTAGATCAAAAGTTATGGTGGTTTGAAGATCAAGTGAGAGAGAGAAGTTGAGAGAATGTTCTTCCCTTCCTCTCCACCATTTCAGCGTGAATGTGTAACAAATGAGGAGAGAGAGTGCTGAAAACTAGGGTTTTGGTTAAGTTATGTTGGGCCAAGGGCCCACTTTGGGTCCGGTTGGCCCGGTTTGGCCCGTTCGGTCCAATCTTGGTCCGAATTCTATAAAATTGGTACCAAAATTCTCGTCTCAATCTCCTCTATCACATTTAGCCATAAAAATCACTTTTTAGGCTTTCTAGAATAAATTCTCATTTATGGGTTAATTAGCCGTTAATTAACCGGGTTTTACATTCTACCCACCTAATTGGGAATTTTGCCCACAAAATTCAAATGCAATTACCTGAGAATAAATGCGGATAATCCGTTCGCATCTCCGACTCAAGTTCCCAAGTGTGTTCCTCAACACCGCCTCGACTCCATGCCACTTTGACTAGTGAAACATCTTTTCCACGCAACCGTTTAATACTAGTATCATCAATTCTGACTGGAGCCACTGGAAGCGTCAAATCTTCCCTTAACTGAACCGATTCGGGTTCCAACACATGGCTAGCATCAGGAGTGTACTTCCGAAGCTGCGACACGTGAAACACGTCGTGCAGGTTCGAAAGATGAGGTGGTAGAGCCATCCGATACGCCACCGGTCCAATCCTCTCCAGGATTTGAAATGGACCAATGTATCGAGGATTCAACTTCTTTGCTTTAATCGCCCTACCTACTCCCGTGGTCGGAGTAACCTTAAGGAAAACATTGTCTCCTTCCTCAAATTCTAAGGGCTTTCGCATCTGATCGGCGTAACTCTTTTGACGACTCTGCGCCGTGAGCATCCTATCTCGGATTTTATTGACTTGCTCAGTAGTCTCAGCTATCATTTCCGGCCCTAACAAGCCTTTCTCCCCAGCTTCATACCAACATAGCGGAGATTAACATTTCCTCCCATACAAGGCCTCATACGGAGCCATTCCAATGCTCGCATGATAACTATTATTGTATGCAAACTCCACTAATGGCATATACCGATCCCAACTCACCGGTTGGTCCAAAACACAAGCTCTCAACATATCCTCTAGTGTTTGGATCGTCCTCTCAGATTGACCATCTGTTTGAGGATGGTAAGCCGTGCTCAAGCTTAATCGGGTTCCAAAAGCCTTCTGAAATGCACCCCAAAACCTTGAAGTGAAACGAGGTTCTCTATCAGAGATTATAGTAGCAGGTACACCATGAAGTCTCACAATCTCCTTTATGTATAACCGTGCTAGCTCCTCAAGGGTGTAAGTCATACGAATGGGCAAAAAGTGAGCTGACTTCGTCAATCGGTCCACAATCACCCAAATAGCATCAAAACCAGCCCTAGTCCTTGGCAATCCTGACACAAAGTCCATTGCAATACTTTCCCACTTCCATTGTGGAATCTCTAAAGGTTGCAACATACCGGCGGGCTTTTGATGTTCAATCTTTACCTTTTGACAAGTTAAGCACTTTGAAACATATTCCGCCACATCATTCTTCATACCCGGCCACCAAAACATCGCCTTTAAATCATGGTACATCTTAGTACTTCCCGGGTGAATGGAGAATCCGCTTTTGTGTGCCTCCTTTAAGATATCTTGCCTCAAAGTGCCAACATCCGTCACAATGATTCTACCCTTGAATCTCCATAACCCATCTTTTTCTTCCGACACTCTCCACTGTTTTCCTTGCTCAATGGCCGGTAACACTTTCCATAACGCTTCATCATTTTGATGAGCATTTAGGAGTTCGGACTTAAAGTCACTTGAGATTTCTAATCGGCTCAAACATAAGGTTCCGGATACTTCTCGAGCACCAATTTTAAGACTCTCGAATCCCTTGAGCAACTTCTCCTCTTGAAGCATCATCCAAGCCGCATATAATGACTTCCGACTTAACGCATCTGCCACTACGTTTGCCTTTTCCGGATGGTAATGCAACTCAAAGTCGTAGTCTTTCAACAATTCCATCCACCTTCTCTGCCTCATATTAAGCTCTTTCTGATCAAAGAGATACTTCAAGCTCTTATGATCAGAGAAGACTTGGAACTTAACCCCATAGAGATAATGCCTCCACACCTTCAAGGCAAACAACCGCAGCGAGTTCCAAATCGTGCGTAGGGTAACTAACTTCATGAGGTCTCAACTGTCGTGAGGCATACGCCACCACATTACGATGCTGCATCAGCACGCACCCTAAACTCTTTAATGAGGCATCACAATACACCTCAAATGGCTCATTCGGCTCGGGTAACACTAACACAGGTGCAGTAGTCAACTTTTTCTTCAATGTCTGAAAGCTCTCCTCGCACTCAGGAGTCCAAACAAACGGAGTGTCTTTGCGGGTTAACTTTGTCATTGGTAACGCTATCTGTGAAAAGCCCTTGATAAACCTTCTGTAATAGCCAGCTAAACCCAGAAAACTCCTTATCTCTGTTATGGTGGTTGGTTGTTTCCAATCCATCACCGCCTCCACCTTAGTTGGATCTACTGCTATTCCCTTCTTACTCACCACATGGCCCAAAAACATCACCTCATTCTTCCAAAATTCACACTTAGACAGTTTTGCATAAAGTTTCTTCTCCTTTAGAATCTGCAACACGGTCCTCAAGTGTTCCGCATGCTCTTTTTCAGTCTTGGAATAAATCAGTATGTCATCAATGAAGACAACAACGAATTTATCCAGAAACGGACGGAAGACTCTATTCATGTAATCCATGAATACCGCAGGAGCGTTCGTCAACCCAAAAGACATTACAGTGTACTCGTAATGACCATAACGAGTCCTGAAAGCGGTCTTAGGGATATCCTCGCCCCTCACCCTTATCTGGTGATAACCGGATCGCAAATCAATCTTGGAGAAAACTCCAGCTCCTTTTAACTGATCCATGAGATCATCAATTCTCGGCAATGGGTACTTATTCTTTATTGTAACCTTGTTCAACTGCCTGTAATCCACACAGAGCCGCATACTCCCATCCTTCTTCTTCACCAGTAACACTGGAGCACCCCACGAAAAGACACTTGGTCGTATGAAATTCTTTCCCAACAAATCCTCTAACTGAGACTTTAGCTCGTTCATCTCTAACGGTGACATCCTATAAGGAGCACTTGAGATTGGTCCCGCCCCGGGCACCAACTCAATAGCAAACTCAACCTCTCGGTTAGGTGGAAACTCATCAATATCATCAGGAAACACTTCCGGAAACTCACACACAACCGGAATCTGCTCCAACCTTTGATCATCACCGGAAACGCCTGCGGTTAACAACATGATACCCTGACATTCGATTCCAGAACAGTTCACCATCATCGAATTCAAGTAATAATTATTCACCACGACCGGCCCTTCTGTATCTTCCGGCATAAAGTACACCGACTTTGTAGAACAATCAAGCAGAACATGGTTCCTAGATAACCAATCCAATCCCAAGATAAGATCAAGACCGACCATCGGCAAGCAGACTAAATTATGAACAAAATCACGCTGCTTGAACCTAAAGGAAACTTCCGGGCATCCTAGCCTAGTTACCGTGGCTTCATGGGTAGCATTGTACACCCTTAGATCATAACCTAAAGTTACAATCTTCAACCCTAACTCATGGGCTTTCTCAAATGCAATGAATGAATGTGATGCTCCCGAATCAAATAAAGCATTTAAAGTTTGACCAGCTAATTCACAGTTACCTCGAATGAGTGTCTCAGATCCCTCAGCACCTATAGCTGAAGTGGTGAACACCCGACCAGTCTGTTGTGCCTTCCCAGCACCTTGTTTTTGCCTCTCCGGACAACTTGCGGCTTTATGCCCCGCCTTTCCGCAATTGTAGCACAAACCCCATCCGGTCTTGCATGGTGCTCCCGGATGGTGACTTCCACACCTAGTACAAGCTTGTTCATTCTGAGGTTGCTTCCCAAACTTCTTCCCTTGGGAGTTGTTGTTGTTGGGCCTCCTGAAAGAGCTTCCCCTCTTGAAAGACGGACCTCTAGGTGCAAAGCTCTTCCCTCGGTTCTATGGGAATGATCCTTTGTGACTCCATTTCTCAGCGGTTGCCCTTCTCACACACTCTTCAGCAACCCTACACTTGTTCACCAATTCGGAGAAAGTCCTAATCTCCATTGGCCCTACTGAACTGAATATATCACTCCGGAGTCCTCCTTCATACTTAACACACTTCCATTCCTCATATTCCACCGGAGTCCCTTGGCACATACGAGAGAACCTGAACAACTCCTCAAACTTGTCAGTATACTCTGATATGGACATAGTACCCTGCTTCAGCTGTAATAATTCAAGTTCCTTAGCCGTCCTAGCAGAAGTCGGAAAGTACTTCTTATAGAACTCTTCTTGAAAGACATTCCAGGTGATATAGTCATCACCCTGCTGCAGAAGACGTCGGATGCCTTGCCACCAATGCAACGCTTCACCTGTGAGCATATAGGTGGCAAACTCGACACGCTGTCCTTCAGGTACCACTTGTGCCTGCAGTGCTCGCTCTATAGCCTGAAACCATGTATCAGCCTCAGTCGGGCTAGTGGTTCCCTTGAACTTAGGCGGATTAACCTTCAAAAAGTTTGCCAGTGTCATCGGGCCTTGAACTCCACCTCCATCATTACCATGGTTGTTCATCTGTTGACCAAGAGCCTCAGCAGTGGCTTGCATAGCAGCAGCCATGTTCTCCAACGCAGCCATAAAGTTCACCGGGTTATTAGGGTTATTCTCCGGTGCATGAGCATTCGTACGACCTCTCGCACTACCTCTACCGCGTCCACGAGGCGCCATCTGGTTCCTATACACACCCAACAATCGATATTAAGTTGATCAGTCTCAATATCGGAAGTCTAGTGCTTCAAAGTCCCAAATGCATGCTCATGAATGTTTACGCCAATTATATCAAGCGATATACTACACATAACCGTACAGAGAATGCCAAGAAGCTGCTCGAACTGCTCTGATACCATAATGTAACACCCTACCATACAGAGCCTTATGCTTAAGTCATAATTCAGAGATGGCAAGGTATTACGACCTCTAAAATAAAAATTTAGTACGTATGGTAGTATGAATGATTGATTATAACTAGGAGCCTTTGTAGAAAAAGGGGTAAACCAAAAATCGCAACTTAAAAGCGCAACACTCCGATCGATAACGTAACGAACAAGGATAAAACCAACGCGCGATTATATATATACAAAGAGTGTCAAAAACAGGAATAACAAGGCTCAAAATCCGGCTGCGAAGATAACCGGTCCGAGCTTACAATATATACATATGATAAATAAGGAAAACCCCAAAGAAACCAAAGGGACACAAATACATAAAACCTATTCTCCAAATCTCCCATAAGAGGAGTCATCACAGTTTGTATTATTTAATGGAGATAAAAGTATCTAAGCAAAAATATAAACCAAAACATAGCCCCGAGAACAAAGGATCTTCGCAAATCTAGAAGTCTCCAGCATGCCTCAGCGGGAAACCAAAGGCAATCTTAATACCTAGAAGTCTCCAGCATGCCTCAGCGGGAAAACCTCACGTCCTGCATCTGAAAACCACAAAATCCGCATGGGTGAGAACCAGAGGTCCCCAGCATGGTAACAGCTTCCACATATATAATACATAATAATAGAGGAAAGCCAAAGGCAATCTTAATACTTCCTCCAGATAATCAAAGCTTATAAACAAGCTAAACCATATAGGGCATCTGACTAAAGATTCTTCAGTCTAACTAATACTCCCTTTCCAATTCCTTCAAACCTCCCAAACCAGCAGGAGTATATTATAGCAAACACAGTTATATCAGACAAAGAATATACAAATAGGAGTAGTTAAGACATTTAAACAATTAGCAAGTAATAGCAGTCAAATAGGCAATCTCAAACAATTCACATAGTATGCATGATGAATGCGTCCCTAGTGGCCGATGATATCATCTTGTCGGTTATAGAGCCAACCCGACAAGTCCTGGTCGCTAACCATTGGACTGTCCCTCTGTCGCGCATCCCCAACTCGAGTTATACTCGTTATAAACTTGATCATAAACATGATCCATATCCATCACCCTCACTGGTGAATATTTCGGGGGCGAGCTCCTCCGGGTCTTTCACAGTGCCCGGGCCACACTTACGACATAGGGTTAACAGAGTCTCGAGCCCCCACCTGGAGCACGTGGTGGCTAGCCACTGCTTCTCCCAGGGATCTGGTGCCTCTGATAGTGGAAGTGCAAATCTCAATTATCAATAATTCAGCATAAACATGCATGAATTCTCATCCATGATCAACATCCATATTAGCCATCCGGCTCACGGTTCAGTCCAGAACCAGCCAATATTCATAGCATACACAGCTATTCCGGCTCACGGTTAAATCCATAACCAGCCAATATTCATAGCATACACAGCTATTCCAGCTCACATGGTGAGATCGGAGGCTTAGAAGTATGATTTGGCTTTTAAAACTCAAAAATCAACTTTGGGATGAAAACAGGGCCGCGCGTACGCGCACAACGCGTGGATGGCCTCAAAAACTCATCGACGCGCAAGCGTCATGCACGCTAACACGTGGATTACAAACTTGCCAATCGACGCGCACGCGTCAACCACGCGTACGCGTGGGTGCTCTCGTGCCCCAGGCACAACACTGGCACAGTTCTGGCATAACTCTCTGGAAAATGGCTGGACATTGGGTGCAGCACCATTGGCGCGCCCGCGCACACCACGCGCACGCGTGGATGGCATTTTCTAGAAGATCGGCGCGTACGCGCCAAGTGCGCCCATGCGCAAGGGGTCATTCTGCTAAAAATTTTCTAAGTTAAAAGCTGCAGAATTCACAGATTTAAACCCCGATCTCCCAACGGACATAACTTCCTCATTTTAAATCGTTTTTCACCCGTTCTACGAACAGCATGGACATCCCGGATCCAATTTCATTTCTAAACAGATTTGGTACAAAACGGAGATCCGTAGTTCAAGTTATGTCCCGCCAAAGTGTGCCCAAAAACCATATTTTCATACAAAACCACAAAGTGCCATTTTCAAAACAAGCCATTTCCAACTCTTTTCAAAACCAATCAAAACATGCCAAGTTCATCCCTTTTCTTTGAAATCAATCAAAATATTCAAATTCACATCAAGCTCCTCAACTCACACATTGACATTACCACAATTTACCAAAATCACTATCTCATCATTTTACCCCACTTCACCCAAGTGGCTCAAACTCAAACACATTGACATATCATATACTATTCCTCATGCCAATTCTCAACAACACCAATCCCAATAAATCATTATTGTACACAATCAACATCATACTCACCATAAACATGGTTCAACCCACAATTCAACCATAACCAATCATCAAGCATATATCACAACATGCATATTTCTCATACATCATACCACCAAGGCATCAATAATCATTATCACATATATGACCACATCTATATCTCAATCATTCAACAACATCAACAATTCAATGCCTATCTTAGGGCTCTAGCCTAAGTATTTCCTACCACATTACATATTAGATGCGGGAAACCGAAACCATACCTTAGCCGAATTTCCCAAGCTCCACCGGAGCACTTCTAAACCACTTATCCACAAGCTCTCAAGGCCTCAACAACTCCAAGAACAGATTTTTCACCACCAAACCCTTTCCAGCTTTTCAAAGTCACCAATCAAGCTCCAATTCCACACATACACAACCTAAGCCACAACCATCATACCCCATACACAACATCTCAAAACCCAAACATCATAGAACAACAAAATCACACTAGGGTTGAGAATCTTACCACACCCAAGGTCCAAGGAGACAAGATTAACCTTCTCCTTCAAGAGGGTTGGGTCCTATAACATCAAAGAACCCAAAATCTCAACATTTTACCCATGAAACTCGAAATTAAGGCTGGAATTTCGAACAGAACACGTGGCTTACCTCAAGATTAATTGTATGGTTTTGTAGAGCTCTCCGTAGTGAACGCGTGGCCGCAAACGGAGCGGCAATCGGAGCTCTAGATCAAAAGTTATGGTGGTTTGAAGATCAAGTGAGAGAGAGAAGTTGAGAGAATGTTCTTTCCCCTTCCTCTCCACCATTTCAGCGTGAATGTGTAACAAATGAGGAGAGAGAGTGCTGAAAACTAGGTTTTGGTTATTAGTTGGGCCAAGGGCCCACTTTGGGTCCGGTTGGCCCGGTTTGGCCTTCGGATCTTCCAATCTTGGTCCGAATTCTAAAATTGGTACCAAATTCTCGTCTCAATCTCCTCTATCACATTTAGCCATAAAAATCACTTTTTAGGCTTTCTAGAATAAATTCTCATTTATGGGTTAATTAGCCGTTAATTAACCGGGTTTTACATATAAAGTATCCAGTCACTGAATTGAATCTGAATCACTTGCTTTTAGACTTGTTCTGGTTTATTGCATTGTGTGCATTACATGTTTCAAATCTGCTATTGCTATTTGGCAGCGTCCATGATCTTTAAAAAGAACTAACCTTGAGAAATCTATGGAAGAGTTCCAAATTGTTGCAGGCAGATACTTGAAATTTAATCAAAAGTAACTGCAGTGGTAACATTTCCTTTTCGGTTTTTTTTCTAATAACTGCAGTGTAGATCGGATATAGTAAGGTAGACATCCTTTGCTCAGAAAGTGAGAAGCAGCGAATAATTTTGATGGACCAAGAATCTCAAGAAGCAAGTATATTGCCATCATCACTAAGAAGTTCAAGAAAGAATGAAGCTATCCATAAATTAGGATATTGAATCTTGATGAGTCCACTAGTAGTTATTTGTCATCTAATATATTTAGATTGTATTATTGTATGGAAATAATTGCTTCTTATTATAAAGAAAGCGTTTTGTACTCGCTGGTGTGTTTTTCTATTTATACCATCAATAAAAAATTGTATTTATTAAATTTATATTTATTTTGTATGAAAATAAATTTATTTTGTAATTAGAAAAATAAAAAAATTCTATTTTATTTTACTGACGGATTTACAGACGGATTTTCTGTCTGTAATTAGAGTGTAAGATGATTTTCCAAAGTTCAAATTACAGACGGAAAATCTGTTGGAAAATTCGTCTGTAATTACAGATGGAAAATCCATCAGAAAATTTGTCTGTAATTACAGACAGAAAATCCGTCTGAAAATCCGTCTGTAATTACAGACAAAAAATCCGTTGGAAAATCCGTCTGTAATTACAGACGGAAAATCCGTTGGAAAGTTCGTCGCCTTTGGGAAATGGATAGAAAATTTACCGACGGAAAAAAAATCCGTCGATAAATAATTTCCGATGGGGCTTTTACAGAGGGACAAAATCCGTCGGAAATTTCATCGGTAACCAAAAATCCGTCTGTAATAAAGACTAAATCCGTCAGTAAATGTATCTGTATTAATTAATTTTCTAGTTGTGGTCACTAATAATGTTTAATATACTTTTACATTTAATTTGATATAAACATAAAACTGAAGAAAAATATTTTGCTTCAATAAAATACTCATTTTTAGAATTGAAGAAAAATATCATGATATAATAAATTCTGGAACTTATCTATCAAAACATCAACCAAATTTTAAGATAATAATAATATAAGTTTAAAGAAAAGAAATCAACAATTGCACCATCCGCAGTAGCACCCAGGCGATTTCAATGATGAGAACTTCCGGGTTCAACTCCCGGTGGCGGGAAATTTTTTAGTTTCGCACCAAAACCCAACTTGCTAGCATCTTATATTTTTATACTCATTTGTGTGAAGAACGGACGAATTCATTCATTATTAACAATAATGGTTAGTTATTCCCATTACAATATTAATTTTGACCTTACTCTAACAAATTATTATCAAATAAAGTTTAGTATGACTAATAATCTTTAATATACTTTTACATTTAATTTGATATAAACATAAAACTGAAGAAAAATATTTTACTTCAATAAAATACTCATTTTTAGAGTTGCAGAAAAATATCATGATATAAAAAATACTGGAACTTGTCTATCAAAAGCTCAACCGAAATTTAAGATAATAATAATAAAAATTTCGATAAAAGAACTAAAAAATTTCACCATCTGCAGTAGCACCCAGCCGAATTCAATGATGAGAACCTCCGAGTTCAACTCCCGGTTGCGGGAAATTATTTAGTTTCGCACCAAAACCCAACTTCCTAGCAAATTATATTTTTATACTCATTTGTGTGAAGAACGGACGAATTTATTCATTATTAACAATAATGGTTAGTTATTCCCATTACAATATTAATTTTGACTTTACTCTAACAAATTATTATCAAAAAATGTTTAGTATCACTAATAATCTTTAATATACTTTTACATTTAATTTCATATAAACAAAAAACTGAAGAAAAATATATTACTTCAATAAAATACTCATTTTTAGAATTGAAGAAAAATATCATGATATAACAAATACTGGAACTTGTCTATTAAAATATCAACCAAAATTTAATATAATAATAATAATAATATAAGTTTCGAGAAAAGCAATCAACAATTTCACCTTCCGTAGTAGCACCCAGGTGATTTCAATGATGAGAACTTCTGGGTTTAACTCCCGGCTGCGGAAAATTTTTTAGTTTCGCACCAAAATCCAACTTCCTGGCGTCCTATATTTTTATACTCGTTTGTGTGAAGAACAGACGACTTTATTCATTGTTAACACTAATGGTTAGTTATTCCCATTACAATATTAATTTTGACCTTACTCTAACAAATTATTATCGAATAAGGTTTAGTATCACGAATAATGTTTAATATACTTTTACATTTAATTTGATATAAACATAAAACTGAAGAAAAATATTTTACTTCAATAAAATACTCATTTTTAGAATTGAAGAAAAATATCATGATATAACAAATACTGGAACTTTCTATCAAAACATCAACCAAAATATAAGATAATAATAATTTAAGTTTCGAGAAAAGTAATCAGCAATTTCACCATCCGCAGTAGCACCCAGGAGATTTCAATGATGAGAACTTCCGGATTCAACTCCCGGCTGTGGAAAATTTTTTAGTTTCGGACCAAAATCCAACTTCCTTGCGTCTTATATTTTTATACTCACTTGTGCGAAGAATGGACAAATTTATTCATTGTTAACAATAATGGTTATTTATTCCCATTACAATATTAATTTTGACCTTACTCTAACAAATTATTATCAAATAAGGTTTAGTATCACTAATAATGTTTAATATACTTTTACATTTAATTTGATATATACATAAAACTGAAAAAAATATTTTACTTCAATAAAATACTCATTTTTAGAATTGAGGAAACATATCATGATATAACAAATACTGGAACCTGTCTAATAAAACATCAACCAAAATTTAAGATAATAATAATATAAGTTTCAAGAAAAGCAATCAACAATTTTACCATCCGCAGTAGCACCCAGGTGATTTCAATGATGAGAACTTCCGGGTTCAACTCCAGGCTGTGAAAAATTTGTTAGTTCCGCACCAAAATCCAACTTCCTGGCGTCTTATATTTTTATACTCATTTATGTGAAGAACGATCGAATTTATTCTTTGTTAACAACAATGGTTAGTTATTCCCATTACAATATTAATTTTGACCCTACTCTAACAAATTATTAACAAATAAGGTTTAGTATTACTAATAATGTTTAATATACTTTTACATTTAATTTGATTTAAACATAAAACTGAAGAAAAATATTTTACTTCAGTAAAATACTCATTTTTGGAATTGAAGAAACATATCATGAAATAAAAAATACTGGAACTTGTCTATAAAAACATCAACCAAAATTTAAGACAATTAAAATATAAATTTCGATAAATGAAGTCAACAATTTCACCATCCGCAGTAGCACCCAGGCGATTTCAATGATGAGAACTTCCGGGTTCAACTCCCGGCTGTGGAAAATTTTTTAGTTTCACACTAAAATACAACTTCCTGGTGTCTTATATTATTATGCTCATTTGTGTGAAGAGCGGACGAATTTATTCATTGTTAAATATAATGGTTTGTTATTTCCATTACAATATTAATTTTGACCTTACTCTAACAAATTATTATCAAATAAGGTTTAGTATCACTAATAATGTTTAATATACTTTTACATTTAATTTCATATAAACATAAAACTGAATAAATACTCATTTTTAGAATTGTAGAAAAATATCATGATATAACAAATACTGGAACTTGTCTATCAAAACATCAACCAAAATTTAAGATAATAATAATATAAATTTCGATAAAAGAACTCAACAATTTCACCATCCGCAGTAGCACCCAGCCGAATACAATGATGAGAACTTTTGGGTTCAACTCCCGATTGCGGGAAATTTTTTAGTTTCGCACCAAAACCTAACTTCCTAGCGTCTTATATTTTTATACTCATTTGTGTGAAGAACGGACGAATTTATTCATTATTAACAATAATGGTTAGTTATTCCCATTACAATATTAATTTTGACCTTACTCTAACTAATTATTATTAAAATAAAGTTTAGTATCACTAACCATCTTAGTTTCGCACCAAAACCCAACTTCCTTGATTCTTATATTTTTATACTCATTTGTGTGAAGAACGGATGAATTTATTCATTGTTAACAATAATGGTTAGTTATTCCCATTACAATATTAATTTTCACCTTACTCTAACAAATTATTATCAAATAAATTTTAGTATCACTAATAATCTTTAATATACTTTTACATTTAATTTGATATAAACATAAAACTGAAGAAAAATATTTTACTTCAATAAAATACTCATTTTTAGAATTGAAGAAAAATATCATGATATAACAAATACTGGAACTTGTCTATCAAAACATCAACCAAAATTTAAGATAATAATAATATAAATTTCCAATAAAGAACTCAACAATTTCACCATCCGCAGTAGAACCCAGGCGAATTCAATGATGAGAACTCCCAGGTTCAACTCCCGATTGCGGGAAATTTTTTAGTTTCGCACCAAAACCCAACTTCCTAGCGTCTTATATTTTTATACTCATTTGTGTGAAGGACGGATGAATTTATTCATTATTAACAATAATGGTTAGTTATTCCCATTACGATATTAATTTTGACCTTACTCTAACAAATTATTATCTAATAAAGTTTAGTATCACTGGTAATCTTAGTTTCGCACCAAAATCCAACTTCCTGGCGTCTGATATTTTTATACTCATTTGTGTAAAGAACGGACGAATTTATTCATTGTTAACAATAATGGTTAGTTATTCCAATTACAATATTAATTTTGACCTTACTCTAACAAATTATTATCAAATAAGGTTTAGTATCACGAATAATGTTTAATATACTTTTACATTTAATTTGATATAAACATAAAACTGAAGAAAAATATTTTACTTCAATAAAATACTCATTTTTAGAAATGATGAAAAATATCACGATATAACAAATTCTGGAACTTGTCTATCAAAACATAAACCAAAATTTAAGATAATAACAATATAAGTTTTGAGAAAAGCAATCAACAATTTCACCATCCGCAGTAGCACCCAGGTGATTTCAATGATGAGAACTTCCGGGTTCAACTCCCGGATGCGGAAAATATTTTAGTTTCACACCAAAATCCAACTTCCTGCCGTCTTATATTTTTATACTCACTTGTGTGAAGAATGGACAAATTTATTCATTGTTAACAATAATGGTTAGTTATTCCCATTACAGTATTAATTTTGTCCTTACTCTAACAAATTATTATCAAATAAGGTTTAGTATCACTAATAATGTTTAATATACTTTTACATTTAGTTTGATATAAACATAAAACTGAAGAAAAATATTTTACTTCAATAAAATACTCATTTTTAGAAATGAAGAAAAATATCATGATTTAACAAATTCTGGAACTTGTCTATCAAAATATCAACCAAACTTTAAGATAATAATAATATAAGTTTCGAGAAAAGAAATCAACAATTTCACCATCTGCAGTAGCACCCAGGCGATTTCAATGATGAGAACTTCTGGGTTCAACTCCCGGCTGCCGAAAATATTTTCATTTGGCACCAAAATCCAACTTCCTGGCGTCTTATATTTTTATACTCATTTGTATGAAGAACAGACGAATTTATTCATTGTTAACAACAATGGTTAGTTATTCCCATTACAATATTAATTTTGACCTTACTCTAACAAATTATTATCAAACAAGGTTTTGTATCACGAATAATGATTAATATACTTTTACATTTAAATTGATATAAACATAAAACTGAAGATAAATATTTTACTTCAATAAAATACTCATTTTTAGAATTGAAGAAAAATATCATGATATAACAAATACTGGAACTTGTCTATCAAAACATCAACCAGAATATAGGATAATAATAATATAAGTTTCGAGAAAAGCAATCAACAATTTCACCATCCGCAGTAGCACCCAGGCGATATCAATGATGAGAACTTTCGGGTTCAACTCCCAGCTGCGGAAAATTTTTTACTTTCGCACCAAAATCCAACTTCCTGGTGTCTTATATTATTATGCTCACTTGTATGAGGAACGAATAAATTTATTTATTGTTAATAATAATGGTTAGTTATTCTCATTACAATATTAATTTTTACCTTACTCTAACAAATTATTATCAAATAAGGTTTAGTTTCACTAATAATGTTTAATATACTTTTACATTTAATTTGATATAAACATAAAACTGAAGAAAAATATTTTACTTGAATAAAATACTCATTTTTAGAATTGAAGAAAAATATCATGATATAACAATTACTGGAACTTGTCTATCAAAACATCAACCAAAATTTAAGATAATAATAATATAAATTTTGATAAAAGAACTCAGCAATTTCACCATCCGCAGTAGCACCCAGGCGATTTCAATGATGAGAACTTCCGGGTTCAACTCCCGGCCATGGAAAATTTTTTTGTTTCGCACCAAAATCCAACTTCCTGGCGTCTTATATTTTTATACTCATTTGTGTGAAGAACGGGCGAATTTATTCATTGTTAACAATAATGGTTTGTTATTCCCGTTACAATATTAATTTTGACCTTATTCTAACAAATTATTATCAAATAAGGTTTAGTGTCAATAATAATGTTTAATATAATTTTACATTTAATTTGATATAAACATAAAACTGAAGAAAAATATTTTACTTCAATAAAATACTCATTTTTAGAATTGAAGAAACACTACTAGAAAACTAGTTATTATAGACGGATATTTCCGACGGATTTTATCCCACGGAAATACAGACGGAATTTTAGAGAGATTTTTTGTCGGAAAATAAAAAAAATGAATTAGCATAAATTACAAACAGAAAAGAGAATCAGTCGATAATTTTGTCGATAAAATTAATTTTTTTTCTTGAAAAATGATTACAGACGGATTTTTTCATCTGTAATTAAATGAACAAAAATATGCATATTATTAAATTATTACAGACGAAAAATCCGTCTGTAATTTAAAACTTTCTGTCGGAAATATTGATTTAAACCTAATTTAACCCGAGTGTCTCCAGGTTCATTCACACTCCACACAAGCTTCTTCCTCTCTCTGTCGCACGAACAACTTTTTCTCTCCGTCTGCATGAGCTTTTTCCGCCGTAGCCGCCGTTCGCGTTGCACGAGCTTCCTCCACCGCCGCTGTCATCGCATCTGCTCCCTTCATCGCCGTCGTCACAGAACTCTCTACGCCGCCGCTCTTGTCGCGTTTACTCCCTTAGTGAATTTCAGGTATACTCTGATTTTGTGATTCTGGTGCTTAGGGTTCAATTTTCTTGTGCCAATTTTAGGTTTATCAATTTTTCTTAGCAGTTTCTATCTTCTTGTTGCTGTTGATGCTGATTGAGCTTGTTGTAGGTTCATCAATTATTTTATTATCAGCGAAGAAAGATATTTTTGGTCGGTCATTTCTGCAATAATTCGTAAAACTCGGTGGAAACTCGATGGTTGTTGTTCTCTGGCGAAGCTTGGAATGATAGTTGACTCCGTTGGTAACTTCTTCTCCGTTGGTAACCTTGTTGAAGGAGGGGAATTTTTGTTTTGTTTCACTGGGATTTGGAAAATGAAAGAGAATGTGAAACTGGTATTTGAGATTTGTGTGGTGATTCCCAAGAGAGAGGCAGTTCTTAAAGGAGAAGAAGACTTTGATTGTGGCAATGTCTTTGCCAGGGAGCTTAAGAATGCAGGCTTGGCTGCTGACAGAGTTATTGACAATTCAGATGAGTTCTTCAAGGTTACAACAATTTCTTCTCAAATTTCTTAATTCTTCATATATATACTGTGGCAGAATATCATTATTTTATTCTTTTTTTGTCCTCTGTTATGGTAATATGATTAATTGATTGATTGATTGATTTCTCTTGAAATATTTCTATAATTATAATGTGAAATAGAGACAAGGTAGAAAAGAATTATGTCTTTTAGCATTATATTTGCAGTTACCAAACAAGCAATTTTGTGATTCTTATTTTTGTTTTCAGTTGTGTCTAAGTTAAGCTTCTTGTTGAGTATTTGAAACTTAGTTGTTGTTTGTTAAGGTGGCTGCACCTTTGGAGACATTGGGGGGGCTGCAGCTGAACTAAGAATCATAAAAAGAACTCACATTGGTAAAATAAATTTGCAACCTAGCATGATGAAATGATGCGACGCTTCATTGTTTATGTTAATGCATCTCATGTTCAATTGCAGGTATGGATTTGCAATTTGATATGGTGGAGGTTGTTGCTTTTGTCAAACAGCCAGATGGTTCACTCTTTAGCTAGTATGAATGTTTTCAGTGCTCACTCTTTAGATGGTTTGACATGTTTGATTGATTATGGTTGACTAAACTATCTAACCGTTCATAATATCATTTTCACGTAAATATATATTTATTGAAATAGCTATTAAAAAAATACTATAAAGTACAAGTCTTTTCTTGCAAAAAGAAATGATTCTGAATTATGATTTAGGATTTAGAGTAATTTTGTCTATTAAAAATTAATAATCATTAAAATTTATATAATTATTTCAAACATTTTAGCATTTGTTAATTTTGTGGATGATGGAAGCAAGGTATTTAGAGAAAGCTTTTATATTGAGATTAACTACAAATTAATTCTTCTACTTCATGAACCGCATCAGTGGACTGTGATCAGATATAATTGTTGTATTGGAATTTTAGTCTTTTCATCCAGCATTTTTCAATTTCAGGTAACAGTAGAGCTAGACAATGGTCAGAAATACGAAGGAGATCTCTTGGTTGGAGCAGATGGGATATGGTCCAAGGTCTTACTAAAATTTTCTCTGCTTCTGATCATATTCTCATAACTATGCATTTTAGTTTTATAAAACATAACCTTATTATAATAATTTTTGATAGGTGAGGAAGCAATTATTTGGGCCAAGTCAGTTCTATCAATTTTACTGCTTGTTTATTCTGATGACTGAACTCCACTGCTTGGCATGATATACAATGGTTCTAACTTTGTACCAGCAATCTAGTAGTATTTTAATGTAGATTGCGAATCAGATTGACTGGCAGGCTTGAAATGAAGATTGTAAATCATAATATTTGATATCATTTCTCTTACTGTTTGGTAGGAAAGAAGGAAAGGTTGCTAAAGATCTTTGAGGGTTGGTGTGACAATGCATTAGATCTGATACTGGCCACAGAAGAAGAGGCAATTCTGCGACGAGACATATACGACAGGATACCAACATTAACATGGAGAAAGGGTCGAGTTACTTTGCTTGGTGATTCCGTCCATGCTATGCAGCCAAATATGGGCCAAGGAGGATGCATGGCTATTGAGGTATATAGTTACTTTCACGCCCTTCATTACAATATGTATTTATCATTATTGTTTCAAAGTTACAGGCTTCCAGCAATTCCCTTCATATTCAGAACTAGTATTCAGTTATCCATGGTTTGTTTGATCTGAGATGGACATAGACATAAATCAATGAAACATGATTAAAATTAAAATATTTCCCACATTTACTTTTTCTTTGCTCCTTCAGAGGGAACTGGTAGTGAAACATGAACATTGGCGCAAAAGTTCTTTCTAACAAGCTTATTTTGTCATTACAGGACAGTTATCAACTAGGATGGGAGTTGGAGAATGCATGGGAGAAAAGTGTAAAATCAGGGTCTCCAATTGATATTGATTCTTCCCTAAGGAGGTAAATTACGGTTTGTTCTTCAAATACGAAAATGAATACTGAAATAGCAATTTTGTTGAAATGAGTTGATCTCCTTGCATTGTTGAATCCATTTATTTATTGCATTATCAACTACTTGTTACATAGCATCAATCATTGTTTGAGAAAGATACAACCTTTTAGTCCAACTTTTATATATTTCAGAACTTTTCTTCACTTATCACCTGCCTACATCTACTTGGTCTTCCATTCTATTTTTCATTTTGTGCTATTGTAATTTTTATATAGTTTATTTAATTTAAGATCACTAAACATAATGATGAAGATTAGAATTAATTATACTGTCTAAAAATGGTTTTATTTAAGCATCCAAGTTATTTTGCAGGCTTCGTTCCGCATTAAAGTGACTAGATCAGTACCAACTATACATCAATCTATGGTACCAACTATACATCAATCTATATAATTAAACATTGATTGCATGAATGATCATGAAAACAACAAATATTATTGAACAATGATGTAAAAAATTTTATACTGTTAGTTCATCAAAATTAAACTCAACTTATTATTCCTAAAATTTGTTTAAGTGCATAAAAGTCTTTGTTAGTAAAGCCAAAAATAATAAAGTTTCGCAAAGAAAATAATTAAAAGTAGCTAAAAGTTTTAGATAGGACAAAATGCAAATTCCTAATATCACTCTTTAGATTTTGCATTACTTGAACATGACACAAAGTTGGAGCATCACTTTCTTAATTCATTTTCAGGATTCAGTTTGGCTGGACTTGAACATGACACAAAGTTGGAGCATCACTTTCTTAATACATTGGAATCTGTTATCACGCGTTGTTGCACCGAAACTTTGGTAAAATATGCCGTTCGGTAAGAGCTTTTGTTGCTTTAGACATGGATCATTAAGGTTTACTTTGTTTATGAGATTGCCACTGTGCAGTAACTAATTACTGTTCATTGTTAAGACAAAATAAGGAGAAGGAGGAGAAAGGATCAGCTGGAACATTCCAGTTTACTTCTAGAGTAGAGAAAGAATTCCTTAAGGGTTCTTACACTGCCAGCACTGGCGAGGAGCTTGAGGATGGATTATTTGACGGTACTTATGAATCCACTAGTCTTTCAAATTGCACATAAATACGTAGTTCTTGATTAATTTCATTTTGGATGATCAAATGTATGCACCAGTAAGAACTCAAAAGCATCACAAGACAAACATTTTGTGTGTATATATATTGGGTTTACAACAGTAACATTGTTTAATGGATTTAACTAGAACATCCTTGTTTGATTGCAGATTTTTGCAGTTGGCACTGTAATTTTTTTTGGGATAATTGTGCCTTTCTCTTGAATTTCAAATGTTAGGGAATGTATATACTTACTTGATAGCCTTTTAATCCCATCTTATCACATATGGCAATAGCTGCCTTTTTCTCATCCGACCTGCACAAAAGAAAGACTCACTTATCATGAGGTTTTATATGTAAAGACTCACTTATCATGTTATGAATATTTTCTCAGAAAACAAAGAGGGCTCCAAAGGTTGAAGTTGGGACTAGATCAACAGATGCTTCAATGGTTTAATGTCATGTTTTTTGACACTAGGGAACTGCATATGCTCAGTCCAATGCAAACAAATCAAAGAAGAACAAGTAGATGAACAAATACTTTCAAGTTTCAGCCACACAAGAGTCTACCATGGAGTGAAGAATCATGTAACTCAAATTAAATTGGAAAGTTTAAACTTTAAAGAGAGCATGAGGAAATAGTTTTAAAATTTAGGCTGAAAGTCCTGCCCTTCTCTGTTGTAGTTTAAAAGAAATTTTGGGGTATTTTTTTATTGAGACAGTGAGATATTGGATAATGGTGTTACAAAATAATATCCAATTTTATAGGTATCATGTAATGAATATTATGTTTATCTATGTGCTTTTTGGCTTTCTTTTTTTCAATCTACAGTGTGTTTGATGGAGTAAATTTAGAAAACAAATCTAAAGTATTTATTTTACAATAGAAAAATTTAAAAAAAATTCTACTTTACCTTACTGATGGATTTACAGACGGATTTTCTGTCCGTAATAAGAGTGTGAGATGATTTTCCAAAGTTCAAATTACAGACAAAAAATCCGTCTGTAATTACAGACAGAAAATCCTTCGGAAAGTTCGTCGCCTTCGGGAAATGGATGAAAAATTTACAGAGGGAAAATCCGTCAGTAACTAGTAAAAATCCGTCGGTAATTTTCCGACGGAAAAAAAATCCGTCGGTAATTAATTTCCGACGGGACTTTTACAGAGGGACAAAATCCGTCGGTAACAAAAAATCCGTCTATAATAAAGACTAAATCTGTCTGTAAATCTGTCTGTATTAAGCCATTTTCTAGTTGTGGAAAAATATCATGATATAACAAATTCTAGAACTTATCTATCAAAACATCAACCAAATTTTACGATAATAATAATATAAGTTTCGAGAAAAGAAATCAACAATTTCACCATCCGCAATAGCACCCAGGCGATTTCAATGATGAGAACTTCCGGGTTCAACTCCCGGCAGCGGAAAATTTTTTAGTTTCGCACCAAAATCCAACTTCCTAGCGTCTTATATTTTTATACTCACTTGTGTGAAGAACGGATGAATTTATTCATTGTTAATAATAATGGTTAGTTATTCCCATTACAATATTAATTTTGAGCTTACTCTAACAAATTATTATCAAATAAGGATTAGTATCACTAATAATGTTTAATATACTTTTACATTTAGTTTGATATAAACATAAAACTGAAGAAAAATATTTTACTTCAATAAAATACTCATTTTTAGAAATGAAGAAAAATATCATGATTTAACAAATTCTGGAACTTGTCTATCAAAATATCAACCAAACTTTAAGATAATAATAATATAAGTTTCGAGAAAAGCAATCAACAATTTCACCATCTGCAGTAGCACCCAGGCGATTTCAATGATGAGAAGTTCCGGGTTCAACTCCCGGCTGCGGAAAATATTTTAGTTTCGCACCAAAATCCAACTTCCTGGCGTCTTATATTTTTATACTCATTTGTATGAAGAACAGACGAATTTATTCATTGTTAACAACAATGGTTAGTTATTCCCATTACAATATTAATTTTGACCTTACTCTAACAAATTATTATCAAATAAGGTTTTGTATCACGAATAATGATTAATATACTTTTACATTTAAATTGATATAAACATAAAACTGAAGATAAATATTTTACTTCAATAAAATACTCATTTTTAGAATTGAAGAAAAATATCATGATATAACAAATACTGGAACTTGTCTATCAAAACATCAACAAGAATATAAGATAATAATAATATAAGTTTCGAGAAAAGCAATCAACAATTTCACCATCCGCAGTACCACCCAGGCGATATCAATGATGAGAACTTTCGGGTTCAACTCCCAGCTGCGGAAAATTTTTTACTTTCACACCAAAATCCAACTTCCTGGCGTCTTATATTTTTATACTCACTTGTATGAAGAACAGACGAATTTATTCATTGTTAACAACAATGTTTGGTTATTCCGATTACAATATTAATTTTGACCTTACTCTAACAAATTATTATCAAATAAGGTTTAGTATCACTAATAATGTTTAATATACTTTTACATTTAATTTGATAAAAACATAAAACTGAAGAAAAATATTTTACTTCAATAAAATACTCATTTTTAGAAATGATGAAAAATATCATGATATAACAAATTCTGGAACTTGTCTATCAAAACATAAACCAAAATTTAAGATAATAACAATATAAGTTTTGAGAAAAGCAATCAACAATTTCACCATCCGCAGTAGCACCCAGGCGATTTAAATGATGAGAACTTCCGGGTTCAACTCCCGGCTGCGGAAAATTTTTTAGTTTCGCACCAAAATCCAACTTCCTAGCGTCTTATATTTTTATACTCACTTGTGTGAAGAACGGACAAATTTATTTATTGTTAACAATAATGGGAGGTTATTCCCATTACAATATTAATTTTGACCTTACTCTAACAAATTTTTATCAAATAAGGTTTAGTATCACTAATAATGTTTAATATACTTTTACATTTAGTTTGATATAAACATAAAACTGAAGCAAAATATTTTATTTCAATGAAACATTCATTTTTAGAAATGAAGAAAAATATCATGATTTAACAAATTCTAGAACTTGTCTATCAAAATATCAACCAAACTTTAAGATAATTATAATATAAGTTTCGAGAAAAGCAATCAACAATTTCAACATCTGCAGTAGCACCCAGGCGATTTCAATGATGAGAACTTCCGGGTTCAACTCCCGGCTGCGGAAAATATTTTAGTTTCGCACCAAAATCGAACATCCTGGCGTCTTATATTTTTATACTCATTTGTATGAAGAACAGACGAATTTATTCATTGTTAACAACAATGGTTAGTTATTCCCATTACAATATTAATTTTGACCTTACTCTCACAAATTATTATCAAATAAGGTTTTGTATCACGAATAATGATTAATATACTTTTACATTTAAATTGATATAAACATAAAACTGAAGATAAATATTTTACTTCAATAAAATACTCATTTTTAGAATTGAAGAAAAATATCATGATATAACAATTACTGGAACTTGTCTATCAAAACATCAACCAAAATTTAAGATAATAATAATATAAATTTTGATAAAAGAACTCAGCAATTTCACCATCCACAGTAGCACCCAGGCGATTTCAATGATGAGAACTTCCGGGTTCAACTCCTGGCTACGGAAAATTTTTTTGTTTCGCACCAAAATCCAACTTCCTGGCGTCTTATGTTTTTATACTCATTTTTGTGAAGAACGGGCGAATTTCTTCATTGTTAACAATAATGGTTTGTTATTCCCATTACAATATTAATTTTGACCTTACTCTAACAAATTATTATCAAATAAGGTTTAGTGTCACTAATAATGTTTAATATACTTCTATATTTAATTTGATATAAATATAAAACTGAAGAAAAATATTTTACTTCAATAAAATACTCATTTTTAGAATTGAAGAAAAATATCATGATATAACAAATTCTGGAACTTATCTATCAAAACATCAACCAAATTTTACGATAATAATAATATAAGTTTCGTGAAAAGAAATCAACAATTTCACCATCCGCAATAGCACCCAGGCGATTTCAATGATGAGAAATTCCAAGTTCAACTCCCGGCTGCGGAAAATTTTTTAGTTTCGCACCAAAATCCAACTTCCTGGCGTCTTATATTTTATACTCACTTGTGTGAAGAACGGATGAATTTATTCATTGTTAACAATAATGGTTAGTTATTCCGATTACAATATTAATTTTGACCTTACTCTAACAAATTATTATCAAATAAGGTTTAGTATCACTAATAATGTTTAATATACTTTTACATTTAATTTGATATAAACATAAAACTGAAGAAAAATATTTTACTTCAATAAAATACTCATTTTTAGAAATGATGAAAAATATGATGATATAACAAATTCTGGAACTTGTCTATCAAAACATAAACCAAAATTTAAGATAGTAACAATATAAGTTTTGAGAAAAGCAATCAACAATTTCACCAACCGCAGTAGCACCCAGGCGATTTCAGTGATTAAAACTTCTGGGTTCAACTCCCGGCTGCGGAAAATATTTTAGTTTCGCACCAAAATCCCACTTCCTGGTGTCTTATATTTTTATACTCACTTGTGTGAAGAACGGACAAATTTATTCATTGTTAACAATAATGGTTAGTGATGTGCGGAAAACGATCCGACACAAAACTCACCGGCAAGTATACCGGGTCGCATCAAGTAGTAATAACTCACAAGAGTGAGGTCGATCCCACAGGGATTGATGGATCAAGCAACTTTAGTGGATGATTAGTTTAGTCAAGCTAACATTGAGTGAATTGTGTGAAATGTAACCAACAGAAAGGAAATTAAAAGGAATTTAAATTGCCGAAAGTAAATTATAGTGAAAGGAAAGAGCAAGAAAGTAAAATAGCTGAAACTTAAATTGCAAAAAAAGTAAATTGTAGTAAATGTAAAGGGGAGTGGGTGCTGGAAATTAAAGAAAGCAGTAAATTAGAACTCAGATCAATTGCAGAAAATTAAACTTGTAGGAAAAATAAATTGGAGGCAGTGCAACAGAAAGTAAAAATTGCAGAGAAGGAAAATTGTAGCAAAGAAGTAAATCAGCAAGACAACTCAATTCAATTATGAAATCTAAAGAGACAAGTGAGGATCTCAGGAAATCAATGAGACTAGAAAACAAGTCTAGATCTCAATTCCTTCCTTGATCCAACAGAGAAACAATTTGAAGAAGAAATAGAGATGGAAGCAGTAAAGAGAGCCTTGATTCAAATCACAATTCCTTGAATTATGCAGCAAAATAAAAACAGAGAGATCTCAGATAGAAACTGAAACAGAATTTCTCCAATTTCAATCCAAGATTTAAAACAGGAAGGAAAACTAAGAGAAAACTCTCTATCCTCCTCCTAATGCTCTAACAGAGCCAGCCTTCAGTGCTCTCTAATGGAGCTCGCCTCCCCTAATGGAATGAAACCAATGCCTTTATATAGGCTTTTACAAACATGGAAATGAAAATGCAAGTGAAATTAAAGACAAATTACAATTAAATGAAATTTCTGTTTTATCTATCTCTTGTGCCTTTGAGTGATGATAATGGGCTTTGCTTGCTTTGGATTTGGGTTGAAGATGGCCTCTGTTTGCTTTCATCCACGTTTGGGCCAAAGTTTGAGGTCAAACTTTGAGCCAAACGTGGATCCCTCTTGTTGCATATCAAGCCTTGGGGTGCTATTTTGTCCTCTTGTCAATGTTGCCAATTTTATGCCCACTATACACTATGATATATGGTTGGAAAGCTCTGAATGTCAGCTTTCTAACCCAATTAAAATCACCTCAATTGGACATCTACAACTCAAGTTATTCTCCTTTGAAGAGGATAGGGTCGCTGGCTTTGGTGCCCAACGTTTGAGGTGAAGTTTGCCTCAAACGTGGTCGAAAACGCCAGTTCTGGATGCTCAAACGCGTTGTCCACCCCATACTATTATATATTGTTGGAAAGCCCTGAATGTCTACTTTCCAATGCCATTGGAAGCGCATCATTTGGAGCTCTACAGCTCGAGTTATCCTCCGTCGAAGGTGCAGAGGTCAGTTGGCCTCACTACAGGTTGCCACCATGTTCGTTTATGCACATTGCGGGGCAGTTTTCTCCCTCTATTTTAGTGTCCACCATGCAGTGCCATATATTCATGGAAAGCTCTTGATTCCTACTTTCCATTGTTTTTTGAATCACCTCATTTGGAGTTTTGTAGCTCAAGTTATTCTTGTTGGAAGTATACCCCTTCAAGCTGTGAGATGCCAACGTTTGCCTCAACGTTTGAGGTCAAACGTTGGCGCAAACTTCACCTTCCAGGAGTGCCAACGTTTTTTGGCTTTGCCTCAACGTTTGAGGTGTGGCTCCAACGTTGCCCTCCCTGGAGCTTCTTCTTCAGCCAACGTTTGCCTCAAAGTTTGAGGTCAAACGTTGGCTCAAACGTTGGCTTCTTTTCCAGGGCATTCTTCATCTTCTTGCAACTTCCTTCCAAGCTTTGTTTCACCTATCATCAATCAACAATTGTATCAAAGCTATGCCATAATCATGAGAGTTATTCTTCTTCTTGATATATAAGCAATTATTGCACAAAAACTCATGAAAATGCATCAATTCATCCATGGTTGATTGAATCTAAGGAAACATGAATTTCTACCCAAATGGCTTACTTGTGACTCAAGAAAGTGCATAAAACCTATAAAAAAAACAAAGAAAAAGCATAGAAAAACATGACATGATGACATGTCATCACAACACCAAACTTAAACCTTACTTGTCCCCAAGCAAGAAAAGAATCATGCAATAAAGATTGACAAACCAAGGTGAGAAGAATAGCAACTCAATGTTCATGGTAAGCTAGTTTTCTAAGCAAGCTACAATCACAAAAGAAATGTAAATGATTGATGCTTCTATCTAGCTTAATTTATGAAATCTTTTTCTTATAATTCTTCCTTGAAACAAGCTTTTGATTTTTTTTTTTTTAGCTCTCCTTTTGGGTGCTTTGCCCCATGAGTTAATAACAAAACTACGACTTCTAAATGCTTTGTTTTCAAGTATTACCACTTGATACATAAGCACCACAAGCATTTAATTAGAGGACTTCATTAAGCTCATTTTTTTCTTTTCTTGACTCTCTAATCATTGATGCTCAGAGCCTTGAGCTTTGAGGGAGTGCTTTTGCACTTGAGCCTAGCCTTGACTTCTAAGTGTTTTGTTTTCAAGCATTTGGCTTGATATATAAACACCACAAGCACTTAACAAATAAATTGCCATTGGTGCTCAGAGCCTTCAGCTTTCTCATTCTTTCCCTTTTTCTTTTCTTGCTTTAATTGTATTTGCTTCGTCAAGGTTTTCATGATTTCAAAAAATTTCACAAAATGTCCTAGATAAAAACTTCAATTAAATAAAATCCAATGCAATTGAGCAACAATTAAACATACTAGCTTTCCAATACTTTTATGCACATGCTAAATTCTTCTTTAATTCCTTGTTTGTTTATGATCATGATACTTTATTGCTTTTGAATTCACAAAACTCAAGTTGGTAATCATAATGGCACAGCACCATGTTGCAATTTAGAAATCAAACTATGCCTTTTCATACACACATGCATACAGAGAAGGTAAAGACAATCATGCAGTTTATAGTGCTTGAAACAAATGAGAGGAAAAGGAACTTTACAACCTTGTAGTTCATCTTCTCTATTGTTGTCATTTTCCTCCCATTCTCCTCCTTCCCATACCAACTCAAAATGCCTGCTCATCCTCAAGCAACTATTAGAACCGTGGCTATGGGGCTAGGATGGATTATAAATGTCTTACACAATGAAATGTTAGTAGTACATGTGTTCTTAAGCAAGCAAAATTAAAGATATGAAGGCACAGAGAAATAGAGACATTGTGATTGCAAAAATAAGTTGGTGTGCATGATACATTGCATAAAAATATAAGTGGCACACCAAATTTAGTGTGACACTTTCTCTTGGAATTGATGCAAGTATCCAGTAAGGATTGGAAGCAAATTTTTGTTGCATAGCAACACCAAACTTAGAATGCAGCCATATGTCAATTTATTTGAACTAAAACTAAACAAAAGAAACTGTTATATGTTAAATACAATCACCAAATGAAGAGTCTGTCATGAATAAGGATGTCTTGGTGATGTATTAACAAAAACAGTTAATGAAAGAAAGCATTAAAAACAAGTAAATAAATGAAACAAAGAGAAAACAAAAATTATCCAACTAAGAAGAAGAAAAATAACACTGCAAAAGGCAATATGATTATGCAGACAAGTGATGTTGCTTGAATGATTTGCATAGAAAATAAGTGGCACACCAAACTTAGAATCTTGGTGTGTCACTTTCATTTTTTGATTTGATGCAATCATCCAAAAAGATTGAAAATAATTTGTTGCAAGGCAACACCAAACTTAGAATGTAATCATATGCCAATTTATTGAAATTTAAACACAGCAAAGAAAGAGAATAAACCAAGCAGAGAAATGAAATGTTACCTAAGGTTGGGTTGCCTCCCAACAAGCGCTCTTTTAGTGTCATTAGCTTGACATATTGTTCTTCACTTTCTTCCTCTTCTTCCAGTTTGTTAAGAGGAATGACCTAAAGGGGGGAGAAGTTTCAGCTATTGTCCCTTCTCTTGGCCTTTCCTCAGCAAGCTTCCTTTTGCAAATGGCTTGATTGATCTTGCTTGCTGGTTCAGGGACAGGATTGGTGATTTTGTTAGTTGCCTTCACTTCTTTAGATTCAAGATTTGGTTGCTGTGTGATTGTTGGAGTGATTTCTTCATCAAGAAGTCCTTGCAATGGTGGTTCAATAGGCTCTTCCTTCATGTGCTTTTCTGCTTCACTTGAGTTTGGACGTTCTTGATTGTCCTCCTCACTAGCTTGTTTTTCCACTTCCTCTTTTACACTCAACATTTGCTTTAATAGCTCTTTCATGGAGGAGGTTTGTTGATCTTCCCAAGCTTTCTTCATCTCCTCTTCATATCTTTTAATCTCAGATTCAATTGTTGAGACTTTTTGGTCCAGGGGAGTTTGAGGAGGTTGTGGTGTTCAGGTTCTCTTGTCATCTCAAGTGAAGTTTCAGGTTTAAATATTTCCACCACCTCTTCCTTCTTCACTAAAAATCCACTTGACTCAGTAGCCTCTTCCTCTTGTTTTTCCTCCTTCTTCGTTGCACTCACCAATTGAGCTAGCTGCACTTCCATGTTTTTGAGGGAGTTTTCTTGTTCTTTCCAAACTTTCGTTGTCTTCTCCTCATATCTTTTGAGCATGGACTCAAGCTTTGAGAACCTTGAGTGGTACATGGAAGTTTGTGTGGGTGGTGAGTTTTGAAAGGGGCTTTCTGTTGAAGCATGGTCAAGTGATGATATCTTTGGATGAATATCATATGGAGCATTAGAATTACCTTCCCAGCCACCATTAGAATCATGACTTGCATCATTTTGTGGTGGAAGGAAATATCCCATATGGTTCTCTTGCTCATCTTGTGTTTCTGAAGCAAATATCCATGAATTGGAGTGCTCAGGCTCTGTTAATTCTTGGTGATATTCCCAGCCATCATTAGAGGGTGGTGATGGTGGGCAATATCCCGTAAAATTTTGTTTGACCATAAGATGAGTTGAACTCCATTTGTATTTTGTAAAATGCAACATTAATGGAAATTGAAATTCATGTCACAGAGACAGAATTTCTTAGTGAGGCAATAACTCAAACACCTTGGTTTCAACTTAGAACAGAGAACAAAAACAAAGAAAATGCTTGATCTAGACTTCTCACCCACTTAATCATTGTTGATCTAATCAATCCCCGGCAACGGCGCCAAAAACTTGATGTGCGGAAAACGATCCGACACAAAACTCACCGGCAAGTATACCGGGTCGCATCAAGTAGTAATAACTCACAAGAGTGAGGTCGATCCCACAGGGATTGATGGATCAAGCAACTTTAGTGGATGATTAGTTTAGTCAAGCTAACATTGAGTGAATTGTGTGAAATGTAACCAACAGAAAGGAAATTAAAAGGAATTTAAATTGCCGAAAGTAAATTACAGTGAAAGGAAAGAGCAAGAAAGTAAAATAGCTGAAACTTAAATTGCAAGAAAAGTAAATTGCAGTAAATGTAAAGGGGAGTGGGTGCTGGAAATTAAAGAAAGCAGTAAATTAGAACTCAGATCAATTGCAGAAAATTAAACTTGCAGGAAAAATAAATTGGAGGCAGTGCAACAGAAAGTAAAAATTGCAGAGAAGGAAAATTGTAGCAAAGAAGTAAATCAGCAAGACAACTCAATTCAATTATGAAATCTAAAGAGACAAGTGAGGATCTCAGGAAATCAATGAGACTAGAAAACAAGTCTAGATCTCAATTCCTTCCTTGATCCAACAGAGAAACAATTTGAAGAAGAAATAGAGATGGAAGCAGTAAAGAGAGCCTTGATTCAAATCACAATTCCTTGAATTATGCAGCAAAATAAAAACAGAGAGATCTCAGATAGAAACTGAAACAGAATTTCTCCAATTTCAATCCAAGATTTAAAACAGGAAGGAAAACTCAGAGAAAGCTCTCTATCCTCCTCCTAATGCTCTAACAGAGCCAGCCTTCAGTGCTCTCTAATGGAGCTCGCCTCCCCTAATGGAATGAAACCAATGCCTTTATATAGGCTTTTACAAACATGGAAATGAAAATGCAAGTGAAATTAAAGACAAATTACAATTAAATGAAATTTCTGTTTTATCTATCTCTTGTGCCTTTGAGTGATGATAATGGGCTTTGCTTGCTTTGGATTTGGGTTGAAGATGGCCTCTGTTTGCTTTCATCCACGTTTGGGCCAAAGTTTGAGGTCAAACTTTGAGCCAAACGTGGATCCCTCTTGTTGCATATCAAGCCTTGGGGTGCTATTTTGTCCTCTTGTCAATGTTGCCAATTTTATGCCCACTATAGACTATGATATATGGTTGGAAAGCTCTGAATGTCAGCTTTCTAACCCAATTAAAATCACCTCAATTGGACATCTACAACTCAAGTTATGCTCCTTTGAAGAGGATAGGGTCGCTGGCTTTGGTGCCCAACGTTTGAGGTGAAGTTTGCCTCAAACGTGGTCGAAAACGCCAGTTCTGGATGCTCAAACGCGTTGTCCACCCCATACTATTATATATTGTTGGAAAGCCCTGAATGTCTACTTTTCAATGCCATTGGAAGCGCATCATTTGGAGCTCTACAGCTCGAGTTATCCTCCGTCGAAGGTGCAGAGGTCAGTTGTCCTCACTGCAGGTTGCCACCATGTTCGTTTATGCACATTGCGGGGCAGTTTTCTCCCTCTATTTTAGTGTCCACCATGCAGTGCCATATATGCTTGGAAAGCTCTTGATTCCTACTTTCCATTGTTTTTTGAATCACCTCATTTGGAGTTTTGTAGCTCAAGTTATTCTTGTTGGAAGTATACCCCTTCAAGCTGTGAGATGCCAACGTTTGCCTCAACGTTTGAGGTCAAACGTTGGCGCAAACTTCACCTTCCAGGAGTGCCAATTTTGCTTCTCTGTGGCGCCAACGTTTGCCTCAACGTTTGAGGTCAAACGTTGGCTCCAACGTTGCCCTCCCTGGAGCTTCTTCTTCAGCCAACGTTTGCCTCAAAGTTTGAGGTCAAACGTTGGCTCAAACGTTGGCTTCTTTTCCAGGGCATTCTTCATCTTCTTGCAACCTCCTTCCAAGCTTTGTTTCACCTATCATCAATCAACAATTGTATCAAAGCTATGCCATAATCATGAGAGTTATTCTTCTTCTTGATATATAAGCAATTATTGCACAAAAACTCATGAAAATGCATCAATTCATCCATGGTTGATTGAATCTAAGGAAACATGAATTTCTACCCAAATGGCTTACTTGTGACTCAAGAAAGTGCATAAAACCTATAAAAAAACAAAGAAAAAGCATAGAAAAACATGACATGATGACATGTCATCAATTAGTTATTCCGATTACAATATTAATTTTGACCTTACTCTAACAAATTATTATCAAATAAGGTTTAGTATCACTAATAATGTTTAATATACTTTTACATTTAATTTGATATAAACAAAAAACTGAAGAAAAATATTTTACTTCAATAAAATACTCATTTTCAGAATTGAAGAAAAATATCACGATATAACAAATTCTGGAACTTATCTATCAAAACATCAACCAAAATTTAGGATAATAATAATATAAATTTCAACAATTTCACCATCCGCAGTAGCACCCAGGCAATTTTAATGATGAGAACATCCGGGTTCAACTCCCGGCTATGGAAAATTTTTTAGTTTCGCACCAAAATCCAACTTCCTGGCGTCTTATATCTTTATACTCATTTTTGTGATGAACGAACAAATTTATTCATTGTTAACAGTAATGGTCAGTTATTCCCATTACAATATTAATTTTGGCCTTACTCTAACAAATTATTATCAAATAAGATTTAGTATCACTAATAATGTTTAATATACTCTTACATTTAATTTGATATAAACATAAAACTGAAGAAAAATATTTTACTTCAATAAAATACTCATTTTTAGAAATGATGAAAAATATCATGATATAACAAATTTTGGAACTTGTCTTTCAAAACATAAACCAAAATTTAAGATAATAACAATATAAGTTTTGAAAAAAGCAATCAACAATTTCACCATCCGCAGTAGCACCCAGGCGATTTCAATGATGAAAACTTCCGGGTTCAACTCCCGGCTGCGGAAAATATTTTAGTTTCGCACCAAAATCCAACTTCCTGGCGTCTTATATTATACTCACTTGTGTGAAGAACGGACAAATTTATTCATTGTTAACAATAATGGTTAGTTATTCCGATTACAATATTAATTTTGACCTTACTCTAACAAATTATTATCAAATAAGGTTTAGTATCACTAACAATGTTTAATATACTTTTACGTTTAATTTGATATAAACATAAAACTAAAGAGAAATATTTTACTTCAATAAAATACTCATTTTTAGAAATGAAGAAAAATATCATGATATAACAAATTCTGGAACTTGTCTATCAAAACATCAACCAAAATTTAAGATAATAATAATATAAGTTTCGAGAAAAGCAATCAACAATTTCACCATCTGCAGTAGCACCCAGGCTATTTCAATGGTGAGAACTTCCGAGTTCAACTCCCGGCTACAGAAAATATTTTAGTTTCGCACCAAAATCCAACTTCCTGGCGTCTTATATTTTTATACTCACTTGTGTGAAGAACGGACAAATTTATTCATTGTTAACAATCATGGTTAGTTATTCCGATTACAATATTAATTTTGACCTTACTCTGACAAATTATTATCAAATAAGATTTAGTATCACTAATAATGTTTAATATACTTTTACATTTAATTTGATATAAACATAAAACTGAAGAAAAATATTTTACTTCAATAAAATACGCATTTTTAGAATTGAAGAAAAATATCACGATATAACAAATTCTGGAACTTATCTATCAAAACATCAACCAAAATTTAAGATAATAATAATATAAATTTCAACAATTTCGCCATCCGCAGTAGCACCCAGGAAATTTCAATGATGAGAACTTCCGGGTGCAACTCCCGGCTATGGAAATTTTTTTAGTTTCGCACCAAAATCCAACTTCCTGGCGTCTTATATCTTTATACTCATTTGTGTGACGAACGAACAAATTTATTTATTGTTAACAATAATGGTTAGTTATTCCCATTAGAATATTAATGTTGACCTTACTCTAACAAAATATTATCAAATAAGCTTTGAATATTTTGATTCCGTACGAAGGTATGGTTTTGGTTTCTCCTAGTTAATGTTTAATGTCACGTGAATACTTAGGCTAGAAGACCTGAAGATAGGAATGAAATGAATGAATAATTGATGGATTGCGTATATGGTATAAAATGTGAGGTTTAGCTGTTGTCAATAATTTGCTGTAGAAGTTGGTTAGTTTTGGAAAAAGATTTAATATTGGTATTTGTTTGATTTTGAAATAATTTGTTAGTAGAAATGATTTGAATGACTGAGAGGTGTTTGGTTTGATAGTTGGGACCCTTGAAGGGTGGCAGATATTTGAGTCTTAGAGGAAATATTGCCAAAATTTCTGTAAGAATTGGAGTTTTGATTTGAGGTATTATTTTAAAAGGGAAAGAGATTATTATGTGGCTTGTGTATTTGAGATTATTTTGTTGACCCTCTGTCGCAAGATGTGACCGGGCACTTTAACTCCCCGGATTCCCCCATGGGCATGCATATATATATATGGAATACTATACTATTGAGCTTGGAGTTTAACTCCATGGAATACTATATTATTGAGCTTGGAGTGTAACTCCATGGAATATTATTGAGGTTAGAGTGTGACTCCATAGAATATTATATTTGAGGTTGGAGTTTGACTGCATGGAATATTATTGAGCCTGGGGATACGCGCATAGAGGGACTGTCCAATGGATAACTACCAGAACTTGTCAGGTTAGCTGTATAACCGACAGATGAGACTCATCAGCCATAGGACAGGCATGTATCATATGCATTTGTTTGCTTTGTTTGAGTGTGTGTCGTTTTAGTTTGCTTAAGTGCTAAATACTACTTATCTGCTACTTGCTCTACTTGCTGTAAATGCTTCTCTATCCGTGTTTTCCTTGCTTGAATTGTATGTGTATATTTTCTGAGAAACCCCTCTTGGCGGAGGTGTGAAGAGGGTTGTCCTACGAGTGATTCAGAAGATTAGAAGTGACAAAAAGTAGAATGTTAGGTTAAATTTAGATTCAGAACTTGAATACCTTAGATAACTTACCTAATTCTGGTTTAGTTGAATCATTAAAATGAAGTCTGAGTGTCGAAGTTCTAGGAATGCCTCTGGCTTTCCCGAGACTTTTTATATTAACTATGCGAGCACCTTTACCATACTGAGAACCTCCGGTTCTCATCCCAAACTATGTTGTTGTTTTTCAGATGCAGGTCGAGAGATACCTCGTTGAGCGTCTGGGTATCCTCCTTACGAGCGAAGAACTATCTTTTGGACTATCATATTTTGTTTTAGGCTATGTATATATGTTTATAGAATCTCCGCATGTATATTTTGTGTTTTGTCCCTCCTAGAGGTCAACTTGGAGATAAAGGGGTTTATTTTATGGTTTGAGTTTTATTTTGGGTTGTATCTATATATAATTATATACTCTGGCTGGCCTTAGCTTCGTAGGTCGAGTCTGAAGCTTGCTATCTGAGTTTTGGAACTCTGATATGTATATATGTTTTCAGTTATCTTTCGATTTTACCTGTTCGTTTTACGAATATCCATGCGAGTGTGTCACTATTTTCTGTTTATTATTTTGTTTAGCTTGTTCTTCAAGGCTCCTAGATATGATTTCATCCAACTATATCTATGTACATATCCTTTTCTTTTAGAGGTCGTAAAACCTTGCCACCTCTACTTTACGACTTAAGCGTAAGGCTCTGTGTGGTAGGGTGTTACATTATGGTATCAGAGCAGTTCGTTCCTATAGAGCCTGAGAGATGGACTGATTATGCTTCTGGGCATACTCTGGGTGTGTGTATGTGCTATTAGGATATCTGATTGATATATGTGGCATAAATGTTCATGAGCATGCATTTGGAACATGAAGCATTAAACTTGCGATATTGAGACTGATCAACTTGATATCACTTGTTTGGTGTGAACAGGGACCAAATGTCGTCTCGTGGATCCGAACGAGGTATTCGAAGAGGAAATCCCATGGTTGAACCAATGGAAGGACATCGAGGTGGAAATTTTAGGGCTAGTACAAGTAACGTAAGTCGATACTATAGGTCTATGACCCTCACTGACTTCCTCAAGAGTGGTCCACCTCGATTTAACGGAAACGCTAATGCCTTGGAGGCTGATCAGTGGTTTCGAGAAGTGGAGAGGTTTTTGTACACTCAGCACGTTCCTGAAGTACAGTCAGTGGAGATAGTGACTCATATGTTGGAGGGAGATGCTCAGAATTGGTGTCAAGAATTGTGTCATACCTTGCAGGTGGAGTTAACGGATGTCGCTTGGAATAGATTAAAGACAGAATTTTATGGGAGATATTTCTTGCATGCGTTTTGCATTGCAAAGGAATTGGAGTTAATGCAGCTGAAGTAAAAGGATATGTCCGTTGCTGATTATTCCTGTGAATTCAAAAATCTGTGCCGTTTCTCAAAAACTTGTCAAGGAAATCCAGCCGATTATGAGGAATGGAAGTGTGCTCAGTATGAAAAAGGACTAAGGAGAGATATCTTTAATTATGTGTATCCACAAAAGTTAACAAATTTCATTGAGTTGGTTAAAAAGAGCCAGCTCGCAGAGGATTGCTCTATGAAGTGGACACTGCTATAGGAAGGCTTTGGTGAGACTGCTCCAGAGCTGCACAGAGCCGGACTGGGAATGTGCTTTCAATGTGGAGCACCGGGAAACATGTCTAGGGATTGTCCGCGTGGGAGAACTGCATATGCGGGTTGGCCATGACAGTATTGAGGTAAGTATGATACTGGATGCATAGGATAGATTTGTTCTGTGTAGAGCTAGGACCCCGCTTTCGTTTAGGTTACATAATCGGATATGAAAGTTTAGGGCTGGAAAGACTGGATGTAGTTTTGGACTTGGATACGGACTAGGAATTTAGACCGATAGAAATATCTCTTTGATAACCAGTTAGGTGTCGAAAGAAAAAGTAAGTTGTGATAGATTTAGTGGCAGAGGCTGAACCAGTTTCCATTGTATTACGAAAGGTGACACCATTAGAATCGGCAGAACTTAGGAGCTAGATGAAGCGAGTATTAGGGACAGTAAACCTGTCGTTCTAATACTAGCCTGCCTTATAACCTTTCTGTATCGAGCCTATCTTGTATCTTCTGCTTTGCGTAGACTTTTAAGCCATAAGAATATCCTGGATTTGCAAACTAAACATGTCAAATCTTTCTATTTTTCTTTGACATGTTTAAGAAGGGAAATTACGTTAGTATGAATCTTTTCCATTTTATATCAATTTTTGAGGACAAAAATTTTTATAAGGTAGGTAGAATGTAGCGACTTTCAGTTTTAAAAATATAAATATAAATAAGTTATAATTTATTTTATAAAATTAGAGTTCCTTATTTTTAGAAAATTATTTTTATTATCAGTAATTGAACTAATTTTATAATAATTTAAATTTAATCAAATCCATATTATTATTATTATTATTATTATTATTATTATTATTATTATTATTATTATTATTATTATTATTATTATAAACATTGTATATAATTGCCGTAAGTATTAAATTGCATTATAAGTTTATATATATTATATTCATTGCATTACTATTATTATTTCTATTATTACGTTTATTATTATTATTACATGACCATCATTACTATTGCTAGTATTATTATTACTATTATTAATTATAAAGCATAGAAAATAAAAGGTGGTTTATACTTTGCATTAGAATACATATATATTATTATTATCATTATGCATTAGGTTATATATATATATATATATATATATATATATATATATATATATATATAAATAATAGAGAAAGCCAAGGCGGTTTATACATAATAATAAAGAAAGCCAAGGCGGTCATATGTGTATATATATATACACGTGAATATCGTAAGAGAGAGGGAAGAGCATAACGAAGAGAGAAAGAGAGAAAACGTAAATTCTTTCGAATTTCCGGATTCGATTTCTTGAAATTCGTAACTCCAATAAAAAATCTAATCCGGTAAGAGTATTCGTAACCTCCTCCTCTACATGTTGGCACCATTTTTGATTAGTGGAAGTTGATAGTGACGTAGCTCCTCTTTATTTGGATTTGGCCAACGGGAGTTTTAGGAGGCATAGACGATTCTGGACATTTTCTTCTTCGATAACTTAGTCAGAAATCTTCTCCGGAGCTTTGAATATTTTGATTCCGAACGAAGGTATGGTTTTGGTTTCTCGTAGTTAATGTTTAATGTCACGTGAAAACTTAGGCTAGAAGAACTTAAGATATGAATGAAATGAATGAATAATTGATGGATTGTGTATATGGTATAAAATGTGAGGTTTAGCTATTGTCAATAATTTGCTGTAGAAGTTGGTTGTTTTTGGAAAAAGATTTAATATTGGTATTTGTTTGATTTTGAAATAATTTGTTACTAGAAATAATTTGAATGACTGAGAGGTGTTTGGTTTGATAGTTGGGACCCTTGAAGGGTGGTAGAAATTTGAGTCTTAGAGGAGATATTGCCAAAATTTCTCTAAGAATTGGAGTTTTGATTTGAGGTATTATTTTAAAAGGGAAAGAGATTATTATGTGGCTTGTGTATTTGAGATTATTTGTTGACCCTCTGTCACAAGATGTGACTAGGTACTTTAACTCCCTGGATTCCCCCATGGGCATGCATATATATATATATATATATATATATATATATATATATATATATATATATATATATGGAATACTATACTATTGAGCTTGGAGTTTAACTCCATGGAATACTATATTATTGAGCTTGAAGTGTAACTCCATGGAATATTATTGAGCTTGGAGTGTGACTCTATGGAATATTATATTTGAGCTTGGAGTTTGACTCCATGGAATATTATTGAGCTTGGGAATGCGCACACAGAGGGACTGTCCAATGGTTAACTACCAGAACTTGTCAGGTTGGCTGTATAACCGACAGATGAGACTCATCAGCCATAGGACAGGCATGTATCATATGAATTTGTTTGCTTTGTTTGAGTGTGTGTCATTTTAGTTTGCTTAACTGCTAAATACTACTTATCTGCTACTTGTTCTACTTGCTGTAAATGCTTCTCTATCCGTGTTTTCCTTGCTTGAATTGTATGTGTATGTTTTCTGAGAAACCCCTCTTGGTGGAGGTGTGAAATGGGTTGTCCTACGAGTGATTCAGAAGATTAGAAGTGACAGAAAGAAGAATGTTAGGTTAAATTTAGATTCAGAACTTGAATACCTTAGATAACTTACCTAATTCTGGTTTAGTTGAATCATTAAGATGAAGTCTGAGTGTCGAAGTTCTTGGAATGCCTCTGGCTTTCCTGGGACCTTTTATATTAACTATGCGGGCACCTTTACCATACTGAGAACCTCCGGTTCTCATCCCATACTATGTTGTTATTTTTCAGATGCAGGTTGATCACATGTCATCATGTCATGTTTTTCTATGCTTTTTCTTTGTTTTTTTTTAATAGGTTTTATGCACTTTCTTGAGCCATAAGCAAGCCATTTGGGTAGAATTTCATGTTTCCTTTGATTCAATCAACCATGGATGAATTGATGCATTTTCATGAGTTTTTATGCGATAATTGCTTAAATTTCAAGAAGAAGAAGAACTCTCATGATTATAGCATAGCTTTGATGTTTTTGATTGATTGATGATAGGTGAAAAGAGCTTTGAAGAAGGTTGAAGAAAGAAGGAAGGGCAAAAAGCAAGAGAGGACAAAAAGCTTGAGCCAAAGCTTGCCTCAAACTTTAGGAGGAGTTGAATTCACCCTGGTAGGAGCAAAAGCTTGCGCCAACGTTTGCCCTCAAGCTTTTAGGCAAACGTTGGCACCACAACAAACACCCAGGGGAGCAAAAGCTTGCGCCAACGTTTGCCCTCAAACTTTGAGTCAAACGTTGCTCCTCACAGCCTGAAGGGGTATACTTCCAACAAGAATAACTTGAGCTACAGAGCTCCAAATGAGGTGATTCAAATAGCAATGGAAAGTAGGAATCGAGAGCTTTCCAAGCATATATGGCACTGTATGGTGAACACTGAAATTGAGGGAGAAAACTGCCCCAAAATGTGCATAAACGAACATGGTGTCAACCTGCAGTGAGGCCAACTGACCTCTACACCTTCGATGGAGTATAACTCGAGCTGTGAAGCTCCAAACTATGCGCTCCCAAAGGCATTGAAAAGTAGACATTCAGGGCTTTCCAACAATATATAATAGTATGGGGTGAACAATGCGTTTGAGCCTCAAACGTTGGGCCAAACATTGGCCAAAAGGCATGCAAGGGAGGATCCACGTTTGAGCTCAAGTTTGACCTCAAACTTTGAGCCAAACGTGGATGACAGCACGGGAGGCAAGCTGCTACAAAAAGCTTGAGTCAAAGTTTGCCCTCAAGCTTTGACTCAAGCTTTAATGGTTCATGGCCCGGTTCACAAGTGGGTTTCTTTCCAACTCCAAGAGCAATCAATAGAGGCTTTTGTCAACCCAATTCCATCAAAAGCAAAGGCCCAATTGACACCACTCAAAGGCACAAGAGATAGTTAGAATAGAAATTTCATTTTAGTTGTAATTTGTTTTGAATTTCATTTTCATTTTGTAAAAAAGCCTATAAATAGGCATCTGTTTCATTTTATTTAGGAGGCTGGCTCCACTAGGGAGCATTAGGATTAGAGAGCTCTCTCTTTTAGTTTTCAATTTCGTTTTGAATCTTGGGTTGAGAATTGAAGAAATTCTGTTTCAATCTCACCTTGAGAATTCTCTCTGTTTGCTTGTCTGCATAATTTCAGTGAATTGTGATTTGAATCAAAGCTCTCTTTACTGCTTTCATCTCTATTTCTTCTTCAATCTGTTTGCTGTTGGATCAAGGAAGGGATTGAGATCTAGACTTGTTTTCTAGTCTCATTGAGCTCCTGAGATCTTCAACCTCTCATTTAGATTTTGTAATTGAGCTGCATTCTACTTTCAGTTTGGTTCCTCAATTCAGTTTACATTAAGCTTACTGTAAATCTCATTTAAATTTTCTGCAATTTACAATTCCTGCAATTGCTCTAAGTTCTTATTCACTGCAATTTCGCTTCTCTATTTACATTGATCCCAATTTATTCTTCCTGCAATTTAAATTTCCAGTTGCTTGATCTATTGCTCTCTTTAATTTCCAACACCCCAGCCCCTTTACTTTTCATGCAATTTACCTTTCTTGTCAATTAAGATTTTGCTAATTTACTTTTCTTGCTCTTTAAGTTTCAGTCATTTTACTCTCTGCACTTTAATTTTCCTTGATATTTACTTTCTGTTGGCTACATTTCACACAATTCACCAATGTTAGCTTGACTAAACTAATCACCCACTAAAGTTGCTTGATCCATCAATCCTCGTGGGATCGACCTCACTCTAAGTGAGTTTTACTACTTGATGCGACCCGGTATACTTGCCGGTGAGTTTTAGGTATTTTGGAATTCGTTTCCAAAATTATCCATCACAGGTCGAGAGACATCGTGTTGAGCGTCTGGGTATCCTCCTTACGAGCGAAGAACTATCTTTTGGACTGTCATATTTTGTTTTAGGCTATGTATATATGTTTATAGAATCTCCGCATGTATATTTTGTGTTTTGTCCCTCCTAGAGGTCGACTTGGAGATAAAGGGGTTTATTATATGGTTTGAGTTTTATTTTGGGTTGTATATATACATAATTATATACTCTGGCCGGCCTTAGCTTCACAGGTCGAGTCTGGAGCTTGCTATCTGAGTTTTGGAACTCTGATATGTATATATGTTTTCAGTTATCTTTCGATTTTACCTGTCCATTTTACGAATATCCATGCGGGTGTATCACGATTTTTTGTTTATTATTTTGTTTAGCTTGTTCTTCAAGGCACCTAGATATGATTTCATCCAACTATATCTATGTACATATCCTTTTCTTTTAAAGGTCGTAATACCTTGCCACCTCTGCTTTACGACTTAAGCGTAAGGCTCTGTGTGGTAGGGTGTTACACAAAACATCAACCAAAATTTAAGTTAATAATAATATAAGTTTCAAGAAAAGCAATCAATAATTTCACCATCCGTAGTAGCACCCAGGCGATTTCAATGATGAGAACTTCTGGGTTCAACTCCCGGCTGCGGAAAATTTTTTAGCTTCGCACCCAAATCCAACTTCCTGACGTCTTATATTTTTATACTCATTTGTGTGAAGAACGGACGAATTTATTCATTGTTAACAACATTGGTTAGTTATTCTCATTATAATATTAATTTTGACCTTACTCTAACAAATTATTATCAAATAAGGTTTAGTATCACTAATAATGTTTAATATACTTTTACATTTAATTTGATATAAACATAAAACTGAAGAAAAATATTTTACTTCAATAAAATACTCATTTTTAGAGTTGAAGAAAAATATCATGATATAACAAATACTGGAACTTGTCTATCAAAACATCAACCAAAATTTAAGATAATAATAATATAAATTTCAATAAAAGAACTCAACAATTTCACCATCTGCAATAGCACCCAGGCGAATTCAATGATGAGAGCTTCCGAGTTCAACTCCCGGTTGCGGGCACTAAAACCCAACTTGCTAGCGTCTTATATTTTTATACTTATTTGTGTGAAGAACGGACGAATTCATTCATTATTAACAATAATGGTTAGTTATTCCCATTACAATATTAATTTTGACCTTACTCTAACAAATTATTATCAAATAAAGTTTAGTATGACTAATAATCTTTAATATACTTTTACATTTAATTTGATAAAAACATAAAACTGAAGAAAAATATTTTACTTCAATAAAATACTCATTTTTCGAATTGAAGAAAAATATCATGATATAACAAATACGGGAACGTCTCTATCAAAACATCAACCAAAATTTAAGATAATAATAATATAAATTTCAAGAAAAGCAGTCAATAATTTCACCATCCGCAGTAGCACCCAGGCAATTTCAATGATGAGAACTTTCGGGTTCAACTCCTGGCTGCGGAAAATTTTTTAGTTTCGCACCAAAATCCAACTTCCTGGCGTCTTATATTTTTATACTCATTTGTGTGAAGAACGGATGAATTTATTCATTGTTAACAAAAATGGTTAGTTATTCCCATTACAATATTAATTTTGACCTTACTCTAACAAATTATTATCAAATAAGGTTTAGTATCACTAATAATGTTTAATATACTTTTACATTTAATTTGATATAAACATAAAACTGAAGAAAAATATTTTACTTCAATAAAATACTTATTTTTAGAGTTGAAGAAAAATATCATGATATAACAAATACTGGAACTTGTCTATCAAAACATCAACCAAAATTTAAGATAATAATAATATAAATTTCAATAAAAGAACTCAACAATTTCACCATCTGCAATAGCACCCAGGCGAATTCATTGATGAGAACTTCCGGGTTTAACTCCCGGTTGCGGGAAATTTTTTAGTTTCGCACCAAAACCCAACTTGCTAGCGTCTTATATTTTTATACTCATTTGTGTGAAGAACGGACAAATTTATTCATTATTAAAAATAATGGTTTGTTATTTCCATTACAATATTAATTTTGACCTTTCTCTAACAAATTATTATCAAATAAAGCTTAATATGACTAATAATCTTTAATATACTTTTACATTTAATTTGATATAAATATAAAACTGAAGAAAAATATTTTACTTCAATAAAATACTCATTTTTAGAATTGAAGAAAAATATCATGATATAACAAATACTGGAACTTGTCTATCAAAACATCAACCAAAATTTAAGATAATAATAATAATATAAGTTTCGAGAGAAGAAATCAACAATTTCACCATCCACAGTAGCACCCAGGCAATTTCAATGGTGAGAACTTTCGGGTTCAACTCCCGGCTGCGGAAAACTTTTTAGTTTTGCACCAAAATCCAACTTCCTGGCGTCTTATATTTTTATACTCATTTGTGTGAAGAACGGACGAATTTATTCATTGTTAACAATAATGGTTAGTTATTCCCGTTACAATATTAATTTTGACCTTACTCTAACAAATTTTTATCAAATAAGGTTTAGTGTCACTAATAATGTGTAATGTACTTTTACATTTAACTTGATATAAACATAAAACTGAAGAAAAATATTTTACTTCGATAAAATACTCATTTTTAGAATTGAAGAAAAATATCATGATATAACAAATACTGGAACTTACCTATCAAAACATCAACCAAAATTTAAGATAATAATAATATAAATTTCGATAAAAAAACTCAACGATTCCACCATCCGCAGTAGCACCCAGCCGAATACAATGATGAGAACTTTTGGGTTTAACTCCCGATTCCGGGAAATTTTTTAGTTTCGCACCAAAACCCAACTTCCTAGCGTTTTATATTTTTTTACTCATTTGTGTGAAGAACGGACGAATTTATTCATTATTAACAATAATGGTAAGTTATTCTTATTACAATATTAATTTTGACCTTACTCTAACTAATTATTATCAAAAAAGGTTTAGTATCACTAATAATGTTTAATATACTTTTACATTTAATTTGATATAAACATAAAACTGAAGAAAAATATTTTACTTCAATAAAATACACATTTCTAGAATTGAAGAAAAATATCACGATAAAACAAATACTGGAACTTGTCTATCAAAACATCAACCAAAATTTAAGATAATAATAATTTAAGTTTCGAGAAAACAAATCAACAATTTCACCATCCACAGTAGCACCCAGGCGATTTCAATGGTGAGAACTTCCGGGTTCAACTCCCGGCTGTGGAAAATTTTTTAGTTTCACACAAAAATCCAACTTCCTGGCATCTTATATTTTTATACTCATTTGTGTGAAAAACGGACGAATTTATTCATTGTTAACAATAATGGTTTAGTTATTCCCATTACAATATTAATTTTGACCTTACTCTAACAAATTATTATCAAATAAGGTTTAGTATCACCAATAATGTTTAATGTACTTTTACATTTAATTTGATATAAACATAAAACTGAAGAAAATATTTTACTTCAATAAAATACTCATTTTTAGAATTGAAGAAAAATATCATGATATAACAAATACTGGAACTTGTCTATCAAAACATCAACCAAAATTTAAGATAATAATAATATAAATTTCGATAAAAAAAACTCAACCATTTCACCATCCGCAGTAGCACCCAGCCAAATTCAATAATGACAACTTTCGGGTTCAACTCCCGATTGTGGGAAATTTTTTAGTTTCGCACCAAAACCCAACTTCCTAGCGTCTTATATTTTTATACTCATTTGTGTGAAGAACGGACGAATTTATTCATTATTAACAATAATGGTCAGTTATTCCCATTACAATATTAATTTTGACCTTACTATAATAAATTATTATCAAATAAAGTTTAGTATCACTAATAATCATAGTTTTGCACCAAAACCTAACTTCCTAGTGTCTTATATTTTTATACTCATTTGTGTGAAGAACGGACGAATTTATTCATTGTTAACAATAATGGTCCCATTACAATATTAATTTTTACCTTACTCTAACAAATTATTATCAAATAAAGTTTAGTAACAATAATAATCTTTAATATACTTTTACATTTAATTTGATATAAACATAAAACTGATAAAAAATATTTTACTTCAATAAAATACTCATTTTTAGAATTGAAGAAAAATATCATGATATAACAAATACTGGAACTTGACTATCAAAACATCAACCAAAATTTAAGATAATAATAATATAAGTTCCGAAAAAAGAAATCATAAATTTCACCATCCGCAGTAGCACCCAGGCAATTTCAATGATGATAACTTTCGGGTTCAACTCCTGGATGCGGAAAATTTTTTAGTTTCGCACCAAAATCCAACTTCCTGGCGTCTTATATTTTTATACTCATTTGTGGGAAGAACGGACGAATTTATTCATTGTTAACTATAATGGCAAGTTATTCCCATTACAATATTAATTTTGACCTTACCCTAATAAATTATTATCAAATAAGGTTTAGTATCACTAATAATGTTTAATATACTTTTACATTTAATTTGATATAAACATAAAACTGAAGAAAAATATTTTACTTCAATAAAATACTCATTTTTAGAATTGAAGAAAAATATCATGATATAACAAATACTGGAACTTGTCTATCAAAACATCAACCAAAATTTAAGATAATAATAATATAAGTTTCGAGAAAAGAAATCAACAATTTCACCATCCACAGTAGCACCCAGGCTGTAACACCCTCACTATCTGAAGTCACGCTTCCGGCTGCGCCACTCTGATAGCAAGAAGTATTACGACTACTTTACATACTAAATAGTAAAATAGGAGCCTGTGCCTCGAAACTGTATCGCTGATTTTTTGAAAACCAGAAATAAACACTTTATCTTAAGAAAAATACAAACAGGCATTGGTTCATATACAATACTCCTTACATAATAACTCATAATATAATATACATATAAAATATATAATTCCTATCCCTCTTACAAACTTGTAATAACAAAGACGAGGGAAGAAAATAATCTAATTAATACAATAACTTAATAAATCAAACGCAGTATAACTCTTTTTAAAACTTCTTCATCCAGTTCCTGAAAAGGTAAAGCTGTAGGGGGTGAGAACCTAACCACACGGTCTCACCACGGAGTTTCAAAGTTGTCATAAGAAGATATTTAATAGGAAAACTGTTTTCAAACTCAGTGATTATCATTGCCTTATGAATCTTTTAAAAACCAATAGATAATCGTTCAAAACCTTTTCAAAGAAACAATGTTTAATCTTTCAGAAATCTGAGACCTTTCCTTTCTTATAAGAAAATCTCAATCAGAGACTAACCACGCAATCAAACAACACAATCATTAATTCAGCATCAAAGTTCAATCTCAAATATAGCACGCCAGGACAAACACAGGCAAGGCAGACATGAAAAGCACAAGTAGGCAGCAGTTACAACAAATAGTTCAAGTAACAGTTACAAACAGTTTAGCAATTAGACAAACCAAAACAAGTTCAAACTCAAGCAAAGCATACAAATGCATATGATGCATGCATGTCCTATGGCTGATGAGGCTCATCTGTCGGTTATCCAGCCAACCCGACAAGTCTGAATTGTCCTTAGACTGTCCCCCAACGTGCATCCCCAAGAGTCTATGCATAGCTTTTTCTCAAATAATCAATATTGCTCAATGGGGGTAACATATCCGGGAATTTATATAGTGCCCGGTCACACTTACGTCGTAGGGTCAACAGAGTATCGAGTTTTCAACCTGGTACACGTGGTGGCAAGCCACGGCACTTTATCCAGGGAACCTCGTATCTCAGATAATCCAAATTCATAAGCCATATCTCATTTTCAAATTCATTCAAAAACCATATTTCAAAGAAAATCATCATCATCCTTCTTTCCATTCCGTTCATTAACAATCCCAATACAAAACATAATTCTTTCTTTGATAAATAAAGTAATCTTAAACCATATAATGCTTAAAATTAAATCTTTTTAAAATAACTACTTTAAATGAAACTTCTAATTTTATAAAATTTCGACAGCATTTCCTCTAAAAATCGGATTCTGCCACTCTTTTCGGGTCCCAACAAAACCATTTCTCAAACTCCTTTCAATTCAACTTCAAAATCAGACCAATTTCAATATCTTATTCCATTTTCAATTTAAACTCATTTTTCAACAAATCAAACTCATTTCCAATATTATAATCCTTTCAGATCTCAATTCATTTCCAACAAAGCCAACCAACATTTACTCAAACCCTTTCCAACGGTTTCAAATCCGAGTCATTCACAAATCTCAAGTCATTTTCCAAACCCAAACTAACTCTAACATCAAATCATTTTTCCAATTTCTCAAATTATACTTGATAAACATTCAAATCGAATTTTCAAATTAATCTTTCACTAGCTATCTCAATACCAACTCAATATTCTGAAATAACCACAGTCAAGTAAGCAATCACATTCATTCAAGACAATTAAGTTCAATTCATAAGACTCCATAATCACTAAAAATAATTATTTGCTTAAATATCAATTTATAACAACTCTTAAGAATAAAAATGAGTTTAATAAAAACGCCCCTACCTCAATTTAGTTTAAACACATCAATTCCTCTTTCGTTCATCACTTCCGTTTGGCTTATGATCCTCACAGAGAGCAATTGCCTTACCAGCCTTTGATATTATAGTCCTATAATCTTCAACATTAGCAACATAGAGATGGTTATCAATCAAAACAGCGGTTGAAGCAGTAGAGCTATCATCCCAGTAAATGTCTTCTTCAGAATACAAAAATTGAGAATTAGTACCTTGGTACGTTTCACTTATAGCCAATTTGGCATCAGTAAAAAAAATGGATGCTTCATAAGATTATCAAAGAGATGCTTTTTTCAAATGCTCTGCAGCACGAGAACCACCATGACCATCAAATATTCCAAGTAAGCATATTGAATTACCACCAATTTTCAATGTTTTAATATCGTAAAAGTCCTCCATCTTCCCTCTGAAGCTTGAATACCCACAGCTAAGCCTTCCATCCTCACTATTCCACCCTCCATTTGCAAACCGGCCATCATCATCTTTCTCTGGCATCATATCTACAAGGGAACCAGCACTTCTTGACACGGAATCCGTACCCACCATCATCACTGGGAATGTCTTGAATTGACGAGTAGGCGAATAAGAAATACTAGGGACAGCTTGCAAACTTCTCCTAGTGTTATTTATTCTCACTCATTTGGCAAAGGTTCCAGCTTAAACAACCAAAGACCTTACACAACTGCTGCATACCATCTAAACGACCAACCAAGAAGACAAGGGTTCCGGCGGCAGCTCCAGTAGCTACCTCTAGCGGGGGCGGCAGCTGAATAACTCACAATAACAACTTCATTCAACATAAAGACTCTCTCACAACAGCAACGAAATAACTTAAGTGTACAAAACGAGATCAGAAATAAGGGTAAGCCTCACCAGAGCAGTAACGGCTTCAACGGTGGTTCTCCGGCGACAACGGCGCCGTTTTCCGGTAATAGAGGCACGGCTACAGCAACGGCGGTGGCAGAACAGCAACTCCAAGAATCCAACCACTGAACTTGTAAAACCCGGTTAATTAACGGCTAATTAACCCATAAATGAGAATTTATTCTAGAAAGCCTAAAATGTGATTTTTATGGCTAAATGCGATAGAGGAGACTGAGACGAGAATTTTGGTACCAATTTTATAGAATTCGGACCAAGATTGGACCGAACGGGCCAAACCGGGCCAACCGGACCCAAAGTGGGCCCTTGGCCCAACATAACTAAACCAAAACCCTAGTTTTCAGCACTCTCTCTCCTCACAACACTCAAAAACACGCTGAACTTAGAGAGAAAGGGAGGAAGAACACTCTCTCAAGTTCTCTCCCTTGGTTGATCTTCAAATCACCATAATTTTTGATCTAGAGCTCCGATTGCCGCTCCATTTGCGGCCACGCGTTCACCGCGGAGAGCTCTACAAAACCCATACAATTAATCTTGAGGTAAGCCACAAGTTTCTGTTCGAAATTCCAGCCCTTATTTTCGAGTTTCATGGGTAAAATGTTGAGATTTTGGGTTCTTTGATGTTATAGGACCCAACTCTTTTGAAGGAGAAGGTTAATCTTGTCTCCTTGGACCTTGGGTGTGGTAAGATTCTCAATCCTAGTGTATTTTGTTGTTCTATGATGTTTGGGTTTTGAGATGTTGTGTATGGGTGTGATGGTTGTGGCTTAGGTTGTGTATGTGTGGATATTGGAGCTTGATTGGTGACTTTGAAAAGCTTGGAAAGGGTTTGGTGGTGAAAAATCTGTTCTTGGAGGTGTTGAGGCCTTGAGAGCTTGTGGATAAGTGGTTTGGAAGTGCTCCGGTGGAGCTTGGGAAATTCGGCTAAGGTATGGTTTCGGTTTCCCGTATCTAATATGTAATGTGGTAGGAAATACTTAGGCTAGAGGCCCTAAGATAGGCATTGAATTGTTGATGTTGTTGAATGATTGAGATATATGATGTGGTCATATATGTGATGATGATTATTGATGCCTTGGTGGTATGATGTATGAGAAATATGCATGTTGTGATATATGCTTGATGATTGGTTATGGTTGAATTGTGGGTTGAACCATGTTGATGGTGAGTATGATGTTGATTGTGTACAATAATGATTTATTGGAATTGGTGTTGTTGAGAATTGGCATGAGGAATAGTATATGATATGTCAATGTGTTTGAGTTTGAGCCACTTGGGTGAAGTGGGGTAAAATGATGAGATAGTGATTTTGGTAAATTGTGGTAATGTGTCAATGTGTGAGTTGAGGAGGCTTGATGTTGAATTTGATACATTTTGATTGATTTCAAAGAAAAGGGATGAAAATGGCATGTTTGATTGATTTTGAAAAGAGTTGAAAATGGCTTGTTTTGAAAATGGTATATTGTGGTTTTGTATGAAAATATGGTTTTTAGGCATACTTTGATGGGACATACTTGGACTACGGATCTCCGTTTTGTACCAAATCTTTTTAGAAATGAAATTGGATCCGGGATGTCCGTGCCGTTTGAAGAACGGGTGAAAAACGATTTAAAATGAGGAAGTTATGTCCGTTGGAAGAATGGGGGTTTAAATTGGTGAATTCTGCAGCTTTTTAACTTAGAAAATTTTTAGCAGAATGACCCCTTGCGCGTAAGCGTACCTGGCGCGTACGCGCCGATCTTCCAGAAAGCGCCATTCACGCGTGCGCGTGATGTGCGCGGGCGCGCCGATTGTGCTGCCCCCAATGCCCAGCCATTTTCCAGAGAGTTATGCCAGAGCTGTGCCAGTGTTGTGCCTGGGGCACGAGAACACCCGCGCGTACGCGTGGTTGACGCGCGCGCGTCGATTGGCAAATTTTTAATCCACGCGTTAGCGTGCATGACGCTTACGCGTCGATGAGTTTTTGAGACCATCCACGCGTGCACGTGGAGTGCGCGTACGCGTGGCCCTGTTTTCATCCCAAAGTTGATTTTTGAGTTTTAAAAGCCAAATCTCATACTTCTAAGCCTCTGATCTCACCATTTATGTCTTAAATCATATGACATGCCTAGCTATTAAAAAGGGGCTAGTGAATGAGGTAACTTGCGAGTGAAGCAAGGAAAAAATGAATGATCAATGAGGATCAAGATGATTATGTGAGATGCGGAGGATGGTGGTGGAAGTGCTTGTTATGCCGTGGGCCGAAAGGCTGTAATTGTTAATGAAATAGCTGTGTATGCTGTGAATATTGGCTGGTTATGGATTTAACCGTGAGCCGGAATAGCTGTGTATGCTATGAATATTGGCTGGTTATGGATTTAACCGTGAGCCGGAATAGCTGTTTATGCTATGAACATTGGCTGGTTCTGGACTGAACCGTGAGCCGGATGGCTGATATGGATGTTGATCCATGGATGAGAATTCATGCATGTTTATGCTGAATTATTGATAATCGAGATTTGCACTTCCACTATCAGAGGCACGAGATCCCTGGGTAGTAGCAGTGGCTAGCCACCACGTGCTCCAGGTGGAGGCTCGAGACTCTGTTGACCCTATGTCGTAAGTGTGGCCGGGCACTGTGAAAGACCCGGATGAGCTCGCCCCCGAAATATTCACCAGTGAGGGTGATGGATATGGATCATGTTTATGATCAAGTTTATAACGAGTATAACTCGAGTTGGGGATGCGCGACAGAGGGACAGTCCAATGGTTAGCGACCAGGACTTGTCGGGTTGGCTCTATAACCGACAAGATGATATCATCGGCCACTAGGGACAGGCATTCATCATATGCATACTATGTGAATTGTTTGGGATTGCCTATTTGACTGCATATTACTTGCTAATTGTCTAAATGTCTTAACTGCTCCTATTTGTATATCTTTTGTCTGATATAACTGTGTTTGCTATAATATACTCCTGCTGGTGGTTGGGAGGTTTGAAGGATTTGGAAAGGGAAGTATTAGTTAGACTGAAGAATCTTTAGTCAGATGCCTTTATATGGTTTAGCTTGTTTATAAGCTTTGATATTATCTGGAGGAAGTTCTAGGATTGCCTTTGGCTTTCCTCTATTATTATGTATTATATATGTGGAAGCTGTTACCATGCTGGGGACCTCTGGTTCTCACCCATGCGGATTTTGTGGTTTTCAGATGCAGGACGTGAGGTTTCCCGCTGAGGCATGCTGGAGACTTCTAGATTTGTGAAGATCCTTTGTTCTCGGGACTATGTTTTGGGTTTATATGTTTTGCTTAGATACTTTTATCTCCATTAAATAATACGAACTGTGATGACTCCTCTTATGGGAGATTTTGGAGAATAGGTTTTATGTATTTGTGTCCCTTTGGGTTTCCTTTGGGGTTTCCATTATTTTATCATATGTATATATTGCTATGCTCGGACCGGTTATCTTCGCATCCGGATCTTGAGTCTTGATATTCCTGTTTTTGACACTCCTTGTATATATACAATCTCGCGTTGGTTTATCCTTGTTCGTTACGTTATCGTTTGGAGTGATGCGCTTTTGAGTTGCGGTTTTTGTTTACCCTTTTTTTTTTACAAAGGCTCCTAGTTATAATCAATCCTTCATTCTACTATACGTACTAAAGTTTTATTTTAGAGGTCGTAATACCTTGCCATCTCTGAATTATGACTTAAGCATAAGACTCTGTATGGTAGGGTGTTACATTATGGTATCAGAGCAGTTCGTTCCTGTAGAGCCTGAGGGATGGACTGACTATGCTTCTGTGCATTCTCTGTGTGTGTGTTATGTGCTATTAGTATATCTGCTTGATATAATTGGCATAAACGTTCATGAGCATGCATTTGGGACTTTGAAGCACTAGACTTCCGATATTGAGACTGATCAACTTAATATCGATTGTTTGGTGTGTATAGGAACCAGATGGCGCCTCGTGGACGCGGTAAAGGTAGTGCGAGAGGTCGTACGAATGCTCGTGCACCGGAGAATAATCCTAATGACCCGGTGAACTTTATGGCTGCGTTAGAGAACATGGCTGCTGCTATGCAAGCCACTGCTGAGGCTCTTGGTCAACAGATGAACAACCATGGTAATGATGGAGGTGGAGTTCAGGGCCCGATGACCTTGGCAAACTTTTTAAAGGTTAATCCGCCTAAGTTCAAGGGAACTACTAGCCCGACTGAGGCTGATACATGGTTTCAGTCTATAGAGCGAGCACTGCAAGCACAAGTGGTACCTGAAGGGCAGCGTGTCGAGTTTGCTACCTATATGCTCACAGGTGAAGCGTCGCATTGGTGGCAAGGCATCCGACGTCTTCTGCAGCAGGGTGATGACTATATCACCTGGAATGTCTTTCAAGAAGAGTTCTATAAGAAGTACTTTCCGACTTCTGCTAGGACGGCTAAGGAACTTGAATTGTTACAGCTGAAGCAGGGTACTATGTCCATATCAGAGTATACTGACAAGTTTGAGGAGCTGTTCAGGTTCTCTCGTATGTGCCAAGGGACTCCGGTGGAATATGAGGAATGGAAGTGTGTTAAGTATGAAGGAGGACTCCGGAGTGATATATTCAGTTCAGTGGGACCAATGGAGATTAGGACTTTCTCCGAATTGGTGAACAAGTGTAGGGTGGCTGAAGAGTGTGTGAAAAGGGCAACCGCTGAGAAAGGGAGTCACAAAGGTTCATTTCCACAGAACCGAGGGAAGAGCTTTGCACCTAGAGGTCCGTCTTTCAAGAGGGGAGGCTCTTTCAGGAGGCCCAACAACAACAACTCCCAAGGAAGGAAGTTTGGGAAGCAGCCTCAGAATGATCAAGCTTGTGCTAAGTGTGGAAGTCACCATCCGGGAGTACCATGCAAGGCCGGATGGGGTTTGTGCTACAATTGCGGAAAGGCGGGGCATAAAGCCGCAAGTTGTCCGGAGAGGCAGAAACAAGGTGCTGGGAAGGCACAACAGACTGGTCGGGTGTTCACCACTTCAGTTGTAGGAGCTGAGGGATCTGAGACACTTATTCGAGGTAACTGTGAAATGGCTGGTCAAACTTTAAATGCTTTATTTGATTCGGGAGCATCGCATTCATTTATTGCATTTGAGAAAGCCCATGAGTTAGGCTTGAAGATTGTAACTTTAGGTTATGATCTAAGAGTGTACAATGCTACCCATGAAGCCACGGTAACTAGGCTAGGATGCCCGGAAGTTTCCTTTAGGTTCAAGCAGCGTGATTTTGTTCATAATTTAGTCTGCTTGCCGATGATCGGTCTTGATCTTATCTTGGGATTGGATTGGTTATCTAAGAACCATGTCCTGCTTGATTGTTCTACAAAGTCGGTGTACTTTATGCCGGAAGATACAGAAGGGCCGGTCGTGGTGAATAATTATTACTTGAATTCGATGATGGTGAACTGTTCTGGAACCGAATGTCAGGGTATCATGTTGTTAACCGCGGGTGTTTCAGGTGATGATCAAAGGTTGGAACAGATTCCGGTTGTGTGTGAGTTTCCGGAAGTGTTTCCCGATGACATTGATGAGTTTCCACCTAACCGAGAGGTTGAGTTTGCTATTGAGTTGGTGCCCGGGGCGGGACCAATCTCAAGTGCTCCTTATAGGATGTCACCGTTAGAGATGAACGAGCTAAGGTCTCAGTTGGAGGATTTGTTGGGAAAGAATTTTATACGACCAAGTGTTTCTCCGTGGGGTGCTCCAGTGTTACTGGTGAAGAAGAAGGATGGGAGTATGCGGCTCTGTGTGGATTATAGGCAGCTAAACAAGGTTACAATAAAGAATAAGTACCCATTGCCGAGAATTGATGATCTCATGGATCAGTTACAAGGAGCTGGAGTTTTCTCCAAGATTGATTTGCGATCCGGTTATCACCAGATAAGGGTGAGGGATGAGGATATCCCTAAGACCGCTTTCAGGACTCGTTATGGTCATTACGAGTACACTGTAATGTCTTTTGGGTTGACGAACGCTCCTGCGGTATTCATGGATTACATGAATAGAATTTTCCGTCCGTTTCTGGATAAATTCGTTGTTGTCTTCATTGATGACATACTGATTTATTCCAAGACTGAAGAAGAGCATGCGGAACACTTGAGGACCGTGTTGCAGATTCTAAAGGAGAAGAAACTCTATGCAAAACTGTCTAAGTGTGAGTTTTGGAAGAGTGAGGTGAAGTTTTTGGGCCATGTGGTGAGTAAGAAGGGAATAGCCGTAGACCCAACTAAGGTGGAGGCTGTAATGGATTGGAAACAACCAACTACCATAACGGAGATAAGGAGTTTTCTGGGCTTAGCTGGCTATTACCGAAGGTTTATCAAGGGCTTTTCACAGATAGCTTTGCCAATGACAAAGTTAACCCGCAAAGACACTCCGTTTGTTTGGACTCCTGAATGCGAGGAGAGCTTTCAGACATTGAAGAAAAAGTTGACTACTGCACCTGTGTTAGTGTTACCCGAGCCGAATGAGCCATTTGAGGTGTATTGTGATGCCTCATTGAAGGGCACCATAATGTGGTGGCGTATGCCTCACGACAGTTGAGACCTCATGAAGTTAGTTACCCTACGCATGATTTGGAACTCGCTGCGGTGGTGTTTACCTTGAAGGTGTGGAGGCATTATCTCTATGGGGTTAAGTTCCAAGTTTTCTCTGATCATAAGAGCTTGAAGTATCTCTTTGATCAGAAAGAGCTTAATATGAGGCAGAGAAGGTGGATGGAATTGTTGAAGGACTACGACTTTGAGTTGCATTACCATCTGGGAAAGGCGAATGTAGTGGCGGATGCATTAAGTCGGAAGTCGTTATATGCGGCTTGGATGATGCTCCAAGAGGAGAAGTTGCTCAAGGGATTCGAGAGTCTGAAAATCGGTGCTCAAGAAGTATCCGGAACCTTGTGTTTGAGCAGATTAGAAATCTCAAGTGACTTTAAGTCTGAACTCCTAAAGGCTCATCAAAATGATGAAGCGTTATGGAAAGTGTTACCGGCCATTGAGCAAGGAAAACAGTGGAGAGTGTCGGAAGAAAAAGATGGGTTATGGAGATTCAAGGGTAGGATCATTGTGCCGGATGTTGGCACCTTGAGGCATGATATCTTAAAGGAGGCACACAAAAGCGGATTCTCCATTCACCCGGGAAGTACTAAGATGTACCATGATTTAAAGGCGATGTTTTGGTGGCCGGGTATGAAGAATGATGTGGCGGAATATGTTTCAAAGTGCCTAACTTGTCAAAAGGTAAAGATTGAACATCAAAGACCTTCCGGGATGTTGCAACCTTTAGAGATTCCACAATGGAAGTGGGAAAGTATTGCAATGGACTTTGTGTCGGGATTGCCAAGGACTAGGACTGGTTTTGATGCTGTTTGGGTGATTGTGGACCGACTGATGAAGTCAGCTCACTTTTTGCCCATTCGTATGAATTACACCCTAGAGGAGCTAGCACGGTTATACATAAAGGAGATTGTAAGACTTCATGGTGTACCTGCTACTATAATCTCTGATAGAGATCCTCGTTTCACTTCAAGGTTTTGGGGTGCATTTCAGAAGGGTTTTGGAACCCGATTAAGTTTGAGCACGGCTTACCATCCTCAAACAGATGGTCAATCTGAGAGGACGATCCAAACACTAGAGGATATGTTGAGAGCTTGTGTTTTGGACCAACCGGCGAGTTGGGATCGGTATATGCCATTAGTGGAGTTTGCATACAATAATAGTTATCATGTGAGCATTGGAATGGCTCCGTATGAGGCCTTATATGGGAGAAAATGTCAATCTCCGCTATGTTGGTATGAAGCTGGGGAGAAAGGCTTGTTAGGGCCGGAAATGATAGCTGAGACTACTGAACAAGTCAAGAAAATCCGTGACAGGATGCTTACGGCGCAGAGTCGTCAAAAGAGTTACGCCAATCAGAGGCAAAAGCCCTTAGAATTTGAGGAAGGGGACCATGTTTTTCTTAAGGTTACTCCGACTACGGGAGTAGGTAGGGCGATTAAGGCAAAGAAGTTGAATCCTCGATACATTGGTCCATTTCAGATCCTAGAGAGGATTGGACCGGTGGCGTATCGGATGGCTCTACCACCTCATCTTTCGAACCTGCACGACGTGTTTCACGTGTCGCAGCTTCAGAAGTACACTCCTGATGCTATCCATGTGTTGGAACCTGAGTCAGTTCAGTTAAGGGAAGATTTGACGCTTCCAGTGGCTCCGGTCAGAATTGATGATACTAGTATCAAACGGTTGCGTGGAAAAGAGGTTTCTTTAGTGAAAGTGGCATGGAGTCGAAGCGGTGTTGAGGAACATACTTGGGAACTTGAGAAGGAGATGCGAACGGATTATCCGCATTTATTCTCAGGTAATTGCATTTGAATTTTGTGGGCAAAATTCCCAATTAGGTGGGTAGAATGTAAAACCCGGTTAATTAACGGCTATTTAACCCATAAATGAGAATTTATTCTAGAAAGCCTAAAATATGATTTTTATGGCTAAATGTGATAGAGGAGACTGAGACGAGAATTTTGGTACCAATTTTATAGAATTCGGACCAAGATTGGACCGAACGGGCCAAACCGGGCCAACCGGACCCAAAGTGGGCCCTTGGCCCAACATAACTAAACCAAAACCCTAGTTTTCAGCACTCTCTCTCCTCACAACACTCAAAAACACGCTGAACATAGAGAGAAAGGGAGGAAGAACACTCTCTCAAGTTCTCTCCCTTGGTTGATCTTCAAATCACCATAACTTTTGATCTAGAGCTCCGATTGTCGCTCCGTTTATGGCCACGCGTTCACCGTGGAGAGCTCTACAAAACCCGTACAATTAATCTTGAGGTAAGCCACAAGTTTCTGTTCGAAATTCCAGCCCTTATTTTCGAGTTTCATGGGTAAAATGTTGAGATTTTGGGTTCTTTGATGTTATAGGACCCAACTCTCTTGAAGGAGAAGGTTAATCTTGTCTCCTTGGACCTTGGGTGTGGTAAGATTCTCAACCCTAGTGTATTTTATTGTTCTATGATGTTTGGGTTTTTAGATGTTGTGTATGGGTATAATGGTTGTGGCTTAGGTTGTGTATGTGTGGATATTGGAGCTTGATTGGTGACTTTGAAAAGCTTGGAAAGGGTTTGGTGGTGAAAAATCTGTTCTTGGAGGTGTTGAGGCCTTGAGAGCTTGTGGATAAGTGGTTTGGAAGTGCTCCGGTGGAGCTTGGGAAATTCGGCTAAGGTATGGTTTCGGTTTCCCGTATCTAATATGTAATGTGGTAAGAAATACTTAGGCTAGAGGCCCTAAGATAGGCATTGAATTGTTGATGTTGTTGAATGATTGAGATATATGATGTGGTCATATATGTGATGATGATTATTGATGCCTTGGTGGTATGATGTATGAGAAATATGCATGTTGTGATATATGCTTGATGATTGGTTATGGTTGAATTGTGGGTTGAACCATGTTGATGGTGAGTATGATGTTGATTGTGTACAATAATGATTTATTGGAATTGGTGTTGTTGAGAATTGGCATGAGGAATAGTATATGATATGTCAATGTGTTTGAGTTTGAGCCACTTGGGTGAAGTGGGGTAAAATGATGAGATAGTGATTTTGGTAAATTGTGGTAATGTGTCAATGTGTGAGTTGAGGAGGCTTGATGTTGAATTTGATACATTTTGATTGATTTCAAAGAAAAGGGATGAAAATGGCATGTTTGATTGATTTTGAAAAGAGTTGAAAATGGCTTGTTTTGAAAATGGTATATTGTGGTTTTGTATGAAAATATAGTTTTTGGGCATACTTTGATGGGACATACTTGGACTACGGATCTCCGTTTTGTACCAAATCTTTTTAGAAATGAAATTGGATCCGGGATGTCCGTGCCGTTTGAAGAACGGGTGAAAAACGATTTAAAATGAGGAAGTTATGTCCGTTGGAAGATTGGGGTTTAAATTGGTGAATTCTGCAGCTTTTTAACTTAGAAAATTTTTAGCAGAATGACCCCTTGCGCGTAAGCGTACCTGGCGCGTACGCGCCGATCTTCCAGAAAGCGCCATCCACGCGTGCGCGTGATGTGCACGGGCGCGCCGATTGCGCTGCCCCCAATGCCCAGCCATTTTCCAGAGAGTTATGCCAGAGCTGTGCCAGTGTTGTGCCTGGGGCACGAGAACACCCGCGCGTACGCGTGGTTGACGCGCGCGCGTCGATTGGCAAATTTTTAATCCACGCGTTAGCGTGCATGACGCTTACGCGTCGATGAGTTTTTGAGACCATCCACGCGTGCACGTGGAGTGCGCGTACGCGTGGCCCTGTTTTCATCCCAAAGTTGATTTTTGAGTTTTAAAAGCCAAATCTCATACTTCTAAGCCTCCGATCTCACCATTTATGTCTTAAATCATATGACATGCCTAGCTATTAAAAAGGGGCTAGTGAATGAGGTAACTTGCGAGTGAAGCAAGGGAAAAATGAATGATCAATGAGGATCAAGATGATTATGTGAGATGCGGAGGATGGTGGTGGAAGTGCTTGTTATGCCGAGGGCCGAAAGGCTGTAATTGTTAATGAAATAGCTGTGTATGCTATGAATATTGGCTGGTTATGGATTTAACCGTGAGCCGGAATAGCTGTGTATGCTATGAATATTGGCTGGTTATGGATTTAACCGTGAGCCGGAATAGCTGTTTATGCTATGAACATTGGCTGGTTCTGGACTGAACCGTGAGCCGGATGGCTGATATGGATGTTGATCCATGGATGAGAATTCATGCATGTTTATGCTGAATTATTGATAATCGAGATTTGCACTTCCACTATCAGAGGCACGAGATCCCTGGGTAGTAGCAGTGGCTAGCCACCACGTGCTCCAGGTGGAGGCTCGAGACTCTGTTGACCCTATGTCGTAAGTGTGGCCGGGCACTGTGAAAGACCCGGATGAGCTCGCCCCCGAAATATTCACCAGTGAGGGTGATGGATATGGAGCATGTTTATGATCAAGTTTATAACGAGTATAACTCGAGTTGGGGATGTGCGACAGAGGGACAGTCCAATGGTTAGCGACCAGGACTTGTCGGGTTGGCTCTATAACCGACAAGATGATATCATCGGCCACTAGGGATAGGCATTCATCATATGCATACTATGTGAATTGTTTGGGATTGCCTATTTGACTGCATATTACTTGCTAATTGTCTAAATGTCTTAACTGCTCCTATTTGTATATCCTTTGTCTGATATAACTGTGTTTGCTATAATATACTCCTGCTGGTGGTTGGGAGGTTTGAAGGATTTGGAAAGGGAAGTATTAGTTAGACTGAAGAATCTTTAGTCAGATGCCCTTATATGGTTTAGCTTGTTTATAAGCTTTGATATTATCTGGAGGAAGTTCTAGGATTGCCTTTGGCTTTCCTCTATTATTATGTATTATATATGTGGAAGCTGTTACCATGCTGGGGACCTCTGGTTCTCACCCATGCGGATTTTGTGGTTTTCAGATGCAGGACGTGAGGTTTCCCGCTGAGGCATGCTGGAGACTTCTAGATTTGCGAAGATCCTTTGTTCTCGGGACTATGTTTTTGGTTTATATGTTTTGCTTAGATACTTTTATCTCCATTAAATAATACGAACTGTGATGACTCCTCTTATGGGAGATTTTGGAGAATAGGTTTTATGTATTTGTGTCCCTTTGGGTTTCCTTTGGGGTTTCCATTATTTTATCATATGTATATATTGCTATGCTCGGACCGGTTATCTTCGCATCCGGATCTTGAGTCTTGATATTCCTGTTTTTGACACTCCTTGTATATATACAATCTCGCGTTGGTTTATCCTTGTTCGTTACGTTATCGTTTGGAGTGATGCGCTTTTGAGTTGCGGTTTTTGTTTACCCTTTTTTTTTACAAAGGCTCCTAGTTATAATCAATCCTTCATTCTACTATACGTACTAAAGTTTTATTTTAGAGGTCGTAATACCTTGCCATCTCTGAATTATGACTTAAGCATAAGACTCTGTATGGTAGGGTGTTACAGAACCAATCTTCACTAAATTCCGAACCTTGATTTTGGAAAACCCAATCTACGAATCTTCCTCATCAAACCCCGATGACATGAAGCACGGCAGTGAGCGGAGATGAAGCACGGCAGTGAGCTGCTATGTACATCGCATCTTTTTCTCTCTCCTTCGTCCAATGGCAACGACGACGGCAAGGGTTATGGCGGCGACGCGAATGCTTTCAACAGACGGCGGTGGTGGCTCTGATTACGACAACAAGGTGCGGCGGTGGCCACGAGGCAGTAGTAGTGTGTGACGATGGTGGTGCGAGCTGGACAGCGGCGACCTTTTCTCCTCCCTCTCCATCCTCGGCTCTCTTCTCCCCTTCGTTCTCCCTCTTCTCTATTTCCGCTTCCCCCTTTTTCTCCTTTTTTCCCCCTCTCCGTTTTTTTCCCTTTCTCCTTTTTTTTTCTTTTGTTTTTGCTGAAGGCTGAGGCATAAGGGCTGAGGTGTGGCGGTGATAAATTAAGGTTAGAATAAAGTGATTTAGATCATTTTAATAAAATTAGAGGTATAGAGTATTAATTAAAAATTTAATTTAGTCCCTCAAAATTATTTTAAAATATTATTTAATTATAAATTTGTTAATTAACTTTTAATAAGTATTTTAATTTAAAATTGGAGATAATATAATTTATTTTTTTTGTTTATAAAATTAAAGTATTAAATTCTAAAATCTCAATTATTTAAATTAAATCATATAAAATTTTTATCCTTTTATAACTGTAAAGTTGTATAATTTAAATATAGAAAATTACTTAATGATTATGAGATTAAGTAAAATTTTTAATTTAATTATCAAAACTTAAATTTAATTACTTTTAATAAAATAATTTTTAAAAATAAATTCTTTAATAAATAAATAAATAAATTGAAACTAACTCATAATATATATATATATATATATATATTTTTTTTTTTTTAAATACTGGATCTTACACAGGCGATTTCAATGGTGAGAACTTCTGGGTTCAACTCCCGGCTGTGGAAAATTTTTTAGTTTCGCACCAAAATCCAACTTCCTGGCGTCTTATATTTTTATACTCATTTGTGTGAAGAACGGACGAATTTATTCATTGTTAACAATAATGGTTAGTTATTCCTATTACAGTATTAATTTTGATTTTACTCTAACAAATTATTTTCAAATAAAGTTTAGTATCACTAATAATCTTTAATATACTTTTACATTTAATTTGATATAAACATAAAACTAAAGAAAAATATTTTACTTCAATAAAATACTCATTTTTAGAATTGAAGAAAAATATCATGATATAACAAATACTGGAACTTGTCTATTAAAACATCAACCAAAAATTAGGATAATAATAATATAAATTTCGAGAAAAGTACTCAACAATTTCACCATCCGTAGTAGCACCAAGCTGATTTCAATGATGAGAACTTTCGGGTTCAACTCTCGGCTGCGAAAAATTTTTTAGTTTCGCCCCAAAAACCAACTTCTTGGCGTCTTATATTTTTATACTCATTTGTGTTAAGAACGGACGAATTTATTCATTGTTAACAATAATGGTTAGTTATTCCCATTACAATATTAATTTTGACCTTACTCTAACAAATTATTATCAAATAAGGTTTAGTATCACTAATAATATTTAATGTAGTTTTACATTTAATTTTATAGAAACATAAAACTGAAGAAAAATATTTTACTTCAGTAAAATACTCATTTTTAAAATTGAAGAAAAATATCATGATATAACAAATACTGGAACTTGTCTATCAAAACATCAACCAAAATTTAAGATAATAATAATATAAATTTCGATAAAAGAACTCAACAATTTCACCATCCGCAATAGCACCTAGCCGAATTCAATGATGAGAACTTCTGGGTTGAACTCCCGATTGTGGGAAATTTTTTAGTTTCGCACCAAAACCCAACTTCCTAGCGTCTTATATTTTTATATTCATTTGTGTGAAGAACAGACAAATTTATTCATTATTAACAATAATGGTTAGTTATTCCCATTACAATATTAATTTTGACCGTACTCTAACAAATTATTATCAAATAAAGTTTAGTATGACTAATAATCTTTAATAAACATTTACATTTAATTTGATATAAACATAAAATTGAAGAAAAATATTTTACTTCAATAAAATACTCATTTTTAGAATTGAAGAAAAATATTATGATATAACAAATACTGGAACTTGTCTATCAAATCATCAACCAAAATTTAAGATAATAATAATATAAGTTTCGAGAAAAGCAATCAATAATTTCACCATTTACAGTAGCACCCAGGCAATTTTAATGATGAGAACATCCGGGTTCAACTCCCAGTTGCAGGAAATTTTTTACTTTCGCACCATAACCGAACTTCCTAGCGTCTTATATTTTTATACTCATTTATGTGAAAAATAGACGAATTTATTCATTATTAACAATAATGGTTAGTTATTCCCATTACAATATTAATTTTGACCTTACTCTAACAAATATTTATCAAATAAAGTTTAGTATCACTAATAATCTTAGTTTTGCACCAAAATCCAACTTCCTGGCGTCTTATATTTTTATACTCATTTGTGTGAAGAACGGACGAATTTATTCATTGTTAACAATGTAACATCCTACCACACTAAGCTTTACGCTTAAGTCGTAAAACAGAGGTGGAGTAGTATTACGATCTCTAAAATAAAATGAGTTTATATAATAATCGAAGAATTATAATATGGTAGTAGCCTTGAAGAATAATGGAAATAAAAATCACGAAATAAAAGCGCAACGCTCAAGGAACGAGTTAACTTGTGTTGTAACACCCTACCATACAGAGTCTTATGCTTAAGTCATAATTCAGAGATGGCAAGGTATTATGACCTGTAAAATAAAAATTTAGTAAGTATAGTAGTATGAATGATTGATTATAACTAGGAGCCTTGGTAGAAAAAGGGGTAAACAAAAATCGCAACTCGAACGCGCAACACTCCGATCGATAACGTAACGAACAAGGATAATCAACGCGAGATTATATATATATACAAAGGAGTGTCAAAAACAGGAATATCAAGACTCAAAATCCGGCTGCGAAGATAACTGGTCCGAGCATAGTAATATATACATATGATAAAATAAGGAAAACCCCAAAGGAAACCCAAAGGGACACAAATACATAAAACCTATTCTCCAAAATCTCTCAAAAGAGGAGTCATCACAGTTTGTATTATTTAATGGAGATAAAAGTATCTAAGCAAAATATATAAACCAAAACATATCCCCGAGAACAAAGGATCTTCGCAAATCTAGAAGTCTCCAGCATGCCTCAGCGGGAAACCTCACGCCCTGCATCTGAAAATCACAAAAACCGCATGGGTGAGAACCAGAGGTCCCCAGCATGGTAACAGCTTCCACATATATAATACATAATAATAGAGGAAAGCCAAAGGCAATCCTAGAACTTCCTCCAGATAATATCAAAGCTTATAAACAAGCTAAACCATATGTGGCGACTGACTAAAGATTCTTCAGTCTAACTAATACTTCCCTTTCCAATTCCTTCTCACCTCCCAACCACCAGCAGGAGTATAATGTAGCAAACACAGTTATATCAGACAAGGAATATACAAATAGGAACAGTTAAGGTATTTAGACAATTAGCAAGTAATATGCAGTCAAATAGGCAATCTCAAACAATTCATATAGTATGCATATGATGAATGCCTGTCCCTAGTGGCTGATGATATCATCTGTCAGTTATAGTGCCAACCCGACAAGTCCTGGCAGTTAACCATTGGACTGTCCCTCTGTCGTGTCTCCCCAACTTGAGTCATACTCATTATAAACTTGATCATAATCATGATCCATCACCATCACTCTCACTGGTGAATATTTATTCATCACCATCATTGGTGAATATTTATCCATCGCCATCACTGGTGAATATTTATGGGGGGTGAGCTCGTCCGGGAATTTCACAGTGCCCAGCCACCCTGACGACATAGGGTCAAAAGAGCTTCAAGTCTCGACCTGGAGCACATGGTGGCTAGCCACTGCTTTCTCCCAGGGAAACTCTCATCTCCGATAATGGAAGTGCAACATTCACAATTCATTCAACAGCATATATATGCGTTTATACATAGCCATAATCATGGCTCCGCCGTAACACGGCAATAATCCAGCCATCCGGCTCACGGTTAAATCCATAACCAGCCGTTTCATCAACAATTACAGCCTTTCGGCCCATGGCATAACAAGCACTTCCACCACCATCCTCCGCATCTCACATAATCATCTTTGATCCTCTTTGATCATTCATTTTTCCCTTGCTTCACTCGTAAGTTACCACATTCACTAGCCCTTCTTCTCATAGCTAGACATATCATAATGATTTAAGACATAAGTGGTAAGATCGGAGGCTTAGAAGTATGAGATTTGGCTTTTAAAACTCAAAAATCAACTTTGGGATGAAAACAGGGCCACGCATACGCGCACTCCACGCGCACGCGTGGATGGCCTCAAAAACTCATAGACGCGTAAGCGTCATGCACGCTAACGCATGGATTGAAAAATAGCCAAACGACGCGCACGCGTCAACCACGCGTACGCGTGGGTGCTCTCGTGCCCCAGGCACAAAGCTGGCACAATTCTGGCACAACTCTCTGGAAATGGCTGGGCATTGGGTGCAGCACAATCAGCGCACCCGCGCACATCACGCGCACGCGTGGATGGCGCTTTCTGGAAGAACGGCGCGTACGCGCCAAGTTCGCCCACGCGCAAGGGGTAATTCCGCTAAAAATTTTTCTAAGTTAAAAGCTGTAGAATTCACAGATTTAAACCCCAATCTTCCAACGGACATAACTTTCTCATTTTAAATCATTTTTCACCCGTTCTTCGAACGGCATGGACATCTCGGATCCAATTTCATTTCTAAATAGATTTGGTACAAAACAGAGATCCGTAGTCCAAGTTACGTCCCACCAAAGTATGCCCAAAAACCATATTTTCATACAAAACCACCAAGTGCCATTTTCAAAACAATCCATTTCCAACTCTTTTCAAAAAGCAATCAAAACATGCCAATTTCATCCCTTTTCTTTGAAATCAATCAAAATATATCAAATTCAACATCAAGCCTCCTCAACTCACACATTGACACTTTACCACAATTTACCAAAATCACTATCTCATCATTTTAACCCACTTCACTCAAGTGGCTGAAACTCAAATATATTGACATATCATATACTCTTCCTCATGTCAATACTCAACAACACCAATTCCAATAAATCATCATTGTACACAATCAATATCATACTCACCATCAACATGGTTCAACCCACAATTCAACCATAACCAATCATCAAGCATATATCACAACATGCATATTTCTCATACATCATACCATCAAGGCATCATTAATCATCATCACATATATGACCACATCATATATATCAACCATTCAACAACATCAACAATTCAATGCCTATCTTAGGGCCTCTAGCCTAAGTATTTCCTACCACATTACATATTAGATACGGGAAACCGAAACTATACCTTAGCCGATTTCCCAAGCTCAACCGGAGCACTTCCAAATCTCTTATCCACAAGCTCTCAAGGCCTCAACACCTCCAAGAACAGATTTTTCACCACCAAATCCCTTTTTAAGCTTTTCAATATCACCAATCAAGCTCCAATATTCACATATACACAACCTAAGCCACAATCATCACACCCATACACAACATCTCAAAACCCAAACATCATAGAACCACAAATTATACTAGGGTTGAGAATCTTACCATACCCAAGGTCCAAGGAGACAAGATTAACCTTTTCCTTCAAGAGAGTTGGGTCCTATAACATCAAAGAGCCTAAAATCTCAACATTTTTGCTCATAAAACTTGAAAACAAGGCTGGAATTTCGAAGTGCAAAATGTGGCTTACCTCAAGATTAATTGTATGGGTTTTGTAGAGCTCTCCACGGTGAACGTGTGGCCGCAAATGGAGTGGCAATCGGAGCTCTAGATCAAAAGTTATGGTGGTTTGAAGATCAAGTGAGAGATAGAAGTATGAGAGAGTGTTCTTCCCCCATTCTTCTCTTTTTCAGCGTGTTTTTGAGTGTTATGAGGAGAGAGAGTGCTGAAAACTAGGGTTTTGGTCTAGTTGTGTTGGGCCAAGGGCCCACTTTGGGTCCGGTTGGCCCGGTTTGGCCCGTTCGGTCCAATCTTGGTCCGAATTCTATAAAATTGGTACCGAAATTCTCATCTCAATCTCCTCTATCACATTTAGCCATAAAATTCACATTTTAGGCTTTCTAGAATAAATTCTCATTTATGGGTTAATTAGCCGTTAATTAACCGGGTTTTACATTCTACCCACCTTATTGGGAATTTTGCCCACAAAATTCAAATGCAATTACCTGAGAATAAATGCGGATAATCTGTTCGCATCTCCAACTCAAGTTCCCAAGTGTGTTCCTCAACATCGCCTCGACTCCAAGCCACTTTGGCTAATGAAACCTCTTTTTCACGCAACCGTTTAATACTAGTATCATCAATTCTGACCAGAGCCATTGGAAGCGTCAAATCTTCCCTTAACTGAACCGACTCAGGTTCCAACACATGGCTAGCATCAAGAGTGTACTTCCGAAGCTGCGACACGTGAAACACGTCGTGCAGATTCGAAAGATGAGGTGGTAGAGCCATCCGATACGCCACCGGTCCAATCCTCTCCAGGATCTGAAATGGACCAATGTATCTAGGATTCAACTTCTTTGCCTTAATCGCCCTACCTATTCCTGTAGTTGGAGTAACCTTAAGGAAAACATGGTCTCCTTCCTCAAATTCTAAGGGCTTTCGCCTCTGATCGGCGTAACTCTTTTGACGACTCTGCGCCGTAAGCATCCTATCTCGGATTTTCTTGACTTGTTCAGTAGTCTCAGCTATCATTTCCGGCCCCAACAAGCTTTTCTCTCCAGCTTCATACCAACATAGCGGAGATTGACATTTCCTCCCATACAAGGCCTCATACGGAGCCATTCCGATGCTCGCATGATAACTATTATTGTATGCAAACTCCACCAATGGCATATATCGATCCCAACTCGCCGGTTGGTCCAAAACACAAGCTCTCAACATATCCTCTAGTGTTTGGATCGTCCTCTCAGATTGACCATCTGTTTGAGGATGGTAAGCCGTGCTCAAGCTTAATCGGGTTCCAAAAGCTTTCTGAAATGCACCCCAAAACCTTGAAGTGAAGCGAGGATCTCTATCAGAGATTATAGTAGCAGGTACGCCATGAAGTCTCATAATCTCCTTTATGTATAACCGTGCTAGCTCCTCAAGGGTGTAAGTCATACGAATGGGCAAAAAGTGAGCTGTCTCCGTCAGTCGGTCCACAATCACCCAAATAGCATCAAAACTAGCCCTAGTTCTTGGCAATCCTGACACGAAGTCCATTGCAATACTTTCCCACTTCCATTGTGGAATCTCTAAGGATTGCAACATCCCGGAAGGTCTTTGATGTTCAATCTTTACCTTTTGACAAGTTAAGCACTTTGAAACATATTCCGCCACATCATTCTTCATACCCGGCCACCAAAACATCGCCTTTAAATCATGGTACATCTTAGTACTTCCTGGGTGAATGGAGAATCCACTTTTGTGTGCCTCCTTTAAAATTTCTTACCTCAAAGTGCCAACATCTGGCACAATGATCCTACCCTTGAATCTCCATAACCCATCCTTTTCTTCCGACACTCTCCACTGTTTTCCTTGCTCAATAGCCGGTAACACCTTCCATAACGCTTCATCATTTTGATGAGCCTTTAGGAGTTCGGACTTAAAGTCACTTGAGATTTCTAATCGGCTCAAACACAAAGTTCCGGATACTTCTCGAGCACCAATTTTCAGACTCTCGAATCCCTTGAGCAACTTCTCCTCTTGAAGCATCATCCAAGCCGCATATAATGACTTCCGACTTAACGCATCCGCCACTACGTTTGCCTTTCCTGGATGGTAATGCAACTCAAAGTCGTAGTCCTTCAACAATTCCATCCACCTTCTCTGCCTCATATTAAGCTCTTTCTGATCAAAGAGGTACTTCAAGCTCTTATGATCAGAGAAAACTTGGAACTTAACCCCATAGAGGTAATGCCTCCACACCTTCAAGGCAAACACAACCGCAGCGAGTTCCAAATCGTGCGTAGGGTAACTAACTTCATGAGGTCTCAACTGTCATGAGGCATACGCCACCACATTATGATGCTGCATTAGCACGCACCCTAGACCCTTCAATGAGGCATCACAGTACACCTCAAATGGCTCGTTCGGCTCAGGTAATATTAACACAGGTGCAGTGGTCAACTTTTTCTTCAATGTCTGAAAGCTCTCATCGCATTCAGGAGTCCAAACAAACGGAGTGTCTTTGCGGGTTAATTTGTCATTGGCAAGGCTATCATCAATAAATGCTCCTCCTCAGTCTTAGAGTAAACAAGAATATCATCAATAAAGACAATAACAAACTTATCCAGGTGCGATCGGAAAGTCCTATTCATATAATCCATAAATACTGCCGGAGCATTGGTTAACCCAAAAGACATTATTATATAATCATAATTACCATAACATGTCTTGAAAGCAGTTTCTAGAATATCTTCATCTATAACCCTCGTCCATTTTAAACCTAACATTACTTCAAACCGATCCACCCTTCTAAATTGACTAAACATTACTCCGTCTTAACAACTAATAACCTTCGACAAATCATCGACTTGGGGTACATTACTCCCTCTTAACAACTAATAACCTTCGACCAATCATCGACATGTGCTTGATAATTACCAACGTGCGTCACACATAATGAATAAATATCATATATTAATGATATACGAGGAAGTTCGAAATTCAACGGCTAATTCATGGTTACCTCGGGTCTGAAAATCGGTTTCGGTTACATTCCGGTGTTTCCTGTGTGGACAGTCTTGAGCCGTGTGCCCCGGCTTCCCGCACTTGTAGCATTCATCTAGCCCGGTTCTATGTGGCTCATCTGGAGCAGTCCCCATAGTCTTCCTATAGCATCGCCCACTTCATGAAATAATTTTTTGCTTACTGACTCTTCTTAACTAATTAAGTAAAATTCGTTAACCTTTGCAGATACACGTAGTTAAAGATGTCTCTCCTAAGTCCTTTCTCATACTGAGCACACTTCCATTCCTCATAGTCGGCTGGATTTCCTTGACAAACTCTTGAAAGGCGGCACATGTTGTTGAATTCACGGGTATAGTCAGCAACAGACATATTCTTTTGCTTCAGCTGCATTAACTCCAACTTCTTTGCAGTGCGAAGTGCATGCAAGAAATATTTCTCGTAAAATTCCATCTTGAATCTATTCCAAGGGATATCTATTAACTCTATTTGCAAGGTATAACATAACTCCGGCCACAATTTCTGAGCAACTCCCTTTAACATATAGGTCACTATTTCCACTGATTGTACTTCAGGAACATGCTGAGTGTACAAAAACCTCTTCATGTCTCGAAACCATCGATCAGCTTACAACGCATTGGTATTTCCATTAAACTGAGGTGGACCATTCTAAAGGAAATCAGTAAGGGTCATAGACCTGTAGTATTGACCTACATTTCTTGTACCAACACCCAATGCTTCCATCTCGAGGTTTTTGCATCGGTTCGGTCCTATGATTTTTCCTCTGAGCACCTCGCTCGAATCCGTGAGACGACATTTGGTTCCTATTCACACCAAACAATTGATATTAAGGTGATCAGTCTCAATATCTCAAGTTTAACGCTTTAAAATCCCAAATGCATGTTCACGAATACTTATGCTACACATACCAGTCTGATATCCTAAGTAGCACAAAATCACACACAGAGTATGCTCAGAAGCATAATCAGTTCGTCTCTCAGGTTCTACAGGAACGAACTGCTCTGATACCATAATGTAACACCCTACCACACTAAGCTTTACGCTTAAGTCGTAAAACAGAGGTGGAGTGGTATTACGACCTCTAAAATAAAATGAGTTTATATAATAACAAAAGAATTATAATATGCTAGGAGCCTTGAAGAATAAAGGAAATAGAAATCACGAAATAAAAGCACAATGCTCAAGGAACGAGTTAACTTGTGTGCTAGAAAACCTTAACTTATTAAACATAAGATAACAGAAGTAGGAATGGAGTGCCAAAGATACAAAATAACAAGCTCCTAACTCAGCCTGCGAAGTCAAGACTGGCCGGAAAATATTTACCCATATATACGTACATATCCAAAACCCAAAAGTTCATATACACAGTCCTGCCTCTCCATAAACCTCTAAGAGAATAAAAAGAACAAGTTATGCGGAGAGAAAACTAAGTACACATATATACATCATTGTACAACAAAACTACCCAATAACCACTCCACTTCAAGAGTCCAGACGCCTATTGAGATGCCTCTCGACCTGCATCTGAAAAACAACAACATAGTATGGAATGAGAACCAGAGGTTCTCAGTATGGTAAAGGTGACACACACATAATGTATATGGTCTTAGGAATGCCAGAGGCAATCCTAGAACACCACACTCAGATTGTAGAGCTTAAAGTATTAAATAGAAGCCACAAGAGGTGGTTTTCTAAGAATATTTAAACCTAACTTAACCTTAAAATCTAAGTCCCATACTGCCATTCCTCCGTACCTCCAACTCCATCATACATTTTCACAGACAAACAAGCAGATAAGGGCAAGCACAAGAAGGTTACAATTACTGGAGGTAACAAATACACATTTAACATGGCAAGTACATATAGGCACACTCAATTAAAGCACAAGCAAGTAATTCAAGTATTATGCATATAATGCATGCCTGTCCTATGGCTGATGAGTCTCATCTGTCGGTTATCCAGCCAACCCGACAAGTCTGAATTGTACTTAGACGGTCCCCCGACGTGCATCCCCAAGAGTCTATGCATAGCTTTATCTCAAATAATCAATATTGCTCAATAGGGTAACATTCCCGGGAATTTATATAGTGCCCGGTCACACTTACGTCGTAGGGTCAACAGAGTATCGAGTTTTCAACCTGGTACACGTGGTGGCAAGCCACGGCACTTAATCCAGGGAATCTCGTATCTCAGATCATTTAAATTCGTAAGCCATATAAATGATTCAATTATAATTCATCAACATCCACATCATTCTCAATCGCATCTCATTCATCACCATACATCAATCATATTCAATCCTTATCTTTCACTATCACACCTCCCATTCCGTCCATCAATAGTTCCAATTCAAAATATAATTCATTCTTTTCTAAATGAATCAAACTTAAAACATGCTCATTTTCTTAATAACTCAAAATCAAACCATGTAACCATTGAATCTAAATCTTTTTAAATAATCATATAAACAAAATCTCTAATTTTTATAAAATTTCGGCAACATATCCTCTAAAACTCGGACTTTGCCACCTTTTTCGGGTCCAAACCTACTTTCTTTCCAATTCAACATACCCTTGCTCATCATCATAACAATCACCACAATAAATCTACCTCAGATCAACAATTATACTCATACAATATTCAAATCCAACAACCAAAATTCAACTAAAAATCATAGTTCACAAATCCTAGGCTTTTAACACAAAATACCTCATTTTTCATTCAAAATTTCCATTTCAATCATTTTCAAACCTATTACCACCAATCCAAATTGCCAACAATAATCCTCAACAAGCTCCATATCTTTTCATCAATCATTATTCAACCAAACCAAAATATAGCCATATAATCAACAATTCAATCACATATCCTTTCAAAGATCCAACTAGCAACCAATATCATCTTACAAACAAATCACCAAACCAAACCAAGCATATTCATCAACCCATTACTAAACATTAAATATACACCTGCATTCCAACTTATCCTATGGTCATCTAGCCTATGTTTTCACAGAATATTTTATATTAAATGCAAGAAACCTAAACCATACCTTAGCCGAATCCCACGTAACGATCAAGGCACTTTAATTATAATAAATACAGCCCTTCCAAAACAAACACAGCCCTTCCAAAATTCAATAAACACTATGCTCAGCTTCCTCCAAGTTCCAATATCCATAATTCCAAGCTCCAATTATTTATTCATAACCTAATACACATTCATAACACATGTATATCCAATTTAATACTCAAAGCTCAAGTTCAATGAAAATAAAATAGAATTATCATATCCTCACCTTATCCATGCTTCACATAAGTAAGGGTAAACATTTCCCTCAACTTAATTGGATCTTAAAACATCAAAAATCAAAGAAATTCAACATTCCTTCTAAAAACTCAAAAATTGGGGGAAAAGAGTGGTAGAGAATATTTAAGGGCTTACCTATGAAATTGTTCTGGTAGAAACGTAGAGCTCGACGTGATGGACGCATGGATGCAAACGGTGCGACGATCAGTGCTCGGACAGAGGAGCTACAGTGAATTGAAAAGGAGGTCAGATCTGAACAGCATGTGTAGTGCTTTCTCTGTCTCTGAATCAGACTTTTGCTCCAGCTCCTCAATTTCAGCCAGAAAATACCTGAAATTGTATAAAAATACACAAACTCAAAGTAGAATCCAAAAATGTGAATTTTACACTAAAACCTATAAAAATTTAATGAAAATTAAACAAAACATGCTAAAAACTATATAAAAATGATGCCAAAAAGCGTATAAAATTTCCGCTCATCAAAACACTTACAGGAATAAAAGGAACGGTGCAGCAACTATAACAACATCTACGTGACACGCAACGTCAATACTCAAACCTACGTTACCAAACCTCAAAGTCTTTAACCAAACATAACCGAACACTAACGCAGGGGTTTTCAAAATGTAAATACTTATTGAAATGACAAAACGAAGCAGCGGCGGTCTCTAAACCGGTTCGGAGGTATCCCCGGCAGCCACCTCAAGCAGCAGCGGCTATTGGGCTCCGGAAACGGCAATTGAAATTAACATGCAACGACAATAAAGCTTCCGGAATCTCAAAAGAAATGAAGGCCGAACCAAAACCCTTACCAGAAGTGTGTTCTTCGGTAGCAGAGGCAACTTCGTCCCCTTTCACTCACAATCAGCCTCGATGGAGATGGAAGCTGGCAGCGATGACGGCGGTTCCGACGAAGGCGATGCCAACGACATGAACAGCGACAAGGTGCAGCGGTTGAACCTCAGCTCATCCTCAGATCCTTCTCTCTCTCCTTCGCGCATCCTTCTCCTGTGACAGAACAGTGGCAGCAACGGTGTGGAGCACGGCACAGCGGTGGTGACGAGGCGTGGTGCAGCTTCTCTGCTCCCTCAACCCTGTGCTCTTTCTCTCGGATCTCCCTCTTGGCTGCACAGCGGCGGCAACGATGGCGGTGATGCCTACCAGCGCCATCTCCCTCTCTTCCTCGGTTACCTCCTGCGATGGTGGTGCGGCACGACGGCGAGCTTTGCGGCGGTGAAGCGCGACACAGGGCGGCTCTCCTTCCTCCTTTTCCCCCTCGGTGCCCCCTTCTCTCTTTCCTTTTCTTTCCTTTATTTTTCTGCTGTTGCTGCAGTTGTGTTAGTGTGTATTAGGAAAAGGATGGTGGTGGGTAGGTGAGTGGCAGTGGCTAAGTTAGGGTTTTTTGTGTTTGATTTTAAGATTAAAGTTTAATTTGGGGCAAATGTGAAATTATAAATTTTATAGTAAATTAGAATTTTGTTGAATTTTAATAAAATTAAGATACTATATTAAATTAAATTCTAAATTAATTCCTTAAAATTATTTTTAAAAAAATATTATTTAATTATCAATTTGTTGATTGGCTTTTAATTAAGTATTCTAATTTAAAATATAAGACAATATAATTAATTTTCTTTGTTTATATGAATTAAAGTATTGAATTCCGAAATCTTAATTATTTAAACCAAATCATATAAAATTCTTATTATTTGACATTTGTTAAACTTTATAATCTAAATATAGAAAATAATTTGATAATTATAAAATCAGATAAAACCTTAAAGTATTTTAAACTCAATTAATCAAAATTTTCTTTAATCATCTTTAATAAAATAATTCCTAAGACTAAAGTACTTAATGAATAAATAAATCGAAATTAACTCTTAATAAGATTTTTCCAAAATTTCTGGGTCTTATACACATTGCCGCAAACGGTGCGGCAAACAGAGCATCGAAGAGGAAGTTGTGATGATTTGAGTGTTTCAATGTTAGGATTTCACTTCTTCCACACCTCTCTTTTCTCATTTTAGCTCAATGCACCAAATGAAGTGTGTATTGTGCTGAATGACCATAACTAATGACCACAACTTGGATCCAGTTCACATATATGGCCCATTTGGCCCAATTTTGGGATAAAACCTTTAAGATTAGCGTTTTAATGTGTATTTTAATTATTTTTACCATCTGAATTATAATTTTAACTTTTTAACCTTTCTCACTCATAATTTATTTCCTCAACTGTAGTACTGGACAAAACTCAGCCCGTACTGCCGGTCAAATTTTCCAGTGTGCATTTTCTCGCAAAAAACTATAATTTCCAACTCGAAAAAATCTACTGAGTCCAAATATCCTATTTTAATTGTCAAATTTTAATTGTTCAATTTTCAACTATTTTTGCCTACATTTTAATTTATTACTTAATTAATTACGGTCTAACCGAGTTTTCATCCTACCCACCTTATTTAAAATTTTGTCTTCAAAATTTAGTTATCTGTAATTAATTGTGGATAATCCTTTCTTATATCGGTTTCTAACTCCCAAGTATGCTCTTTAATTCCTGATGGACTCCAAGCTACCTTAACTAAGTGAACTTCTTTTTCACGAAGCTTTTTAACACTCACATCATCAATACGTATTGGGGTAACTTGAAAAGCCAAATTCTCTCTCAAATGAATTGATTCGGGCTCCAATACATGAGACACATCTGGAGTATATTTTCGTAATTATGCAACATTGAACACGTCATGCAAGTTCGAAAGATTCGGTGGCAAAGCCACTTGATACGCCACGGACTCAATCTTCAAGATTTCAAATGGACCAGTATATCGAGGATTTAACTTCTTTGTTTTAATTGCTCGTCCAATGCCCGTCGTGGAAGTAACTTTCAAGAACACATGCTCACCTTCTTCAAACTCTAATGCTTTTCTCCGCCGATCCACGTAATTATTTTGACGACTTTGTGCAGTAAGAATTCTAGTTCTAATCTTTTTTATTTTCTCCGTCGTCTAAGCTACAAATTCAGGATCTAAAACACTTGATTCTCTGAGTTCATACCAACACAACAATAATTGGCACTTCTGTCCATACAATGCTTCATAAAGAACCACCCTATGCTCACATGGTAACTATTGTTATAGGCAAACTCCACTAATGGCATATACCTATCCCAACTTCCGGGTTGATGCAACACACACGCTCTCAACATATTTTCTAAGGTCTGAATTGTTCTCTCTGATTGTCCGTTCATTTGTGGATGATAAGAGGTACTCAAACACAATCGCGTACAGAATGCCTTTTGAAAGGCTCCCCAAAACCTTGAAGTGAAAGGGAATCACGATCCGAGACAATTGTAGTCGGCACGCCATGTAGACTCACAATCTCTCTAATGTACGATCTTGCTCATCCAAAGAATAAGTCATCTTAACGAGTAAGAAATGAGCGGATTTAGTCAACCGATCCACAATCACCCAATTCGCATCAAACCTTGCTCGAGTCCTTGGTAAACCGGTTACAAAATTCATAGTGATGCCTTCCCATTTCTATTGCGGAACTTCTAATGGTTGTAACATACTAGACGGCTTCTGATGTTCAATTTTCACTTTCTAACAAGTCAAACACTTAGCCACATATGTTGCTACGTCACTTTTCATTTCGGGCCACCAAAACATTCTTTTCAAGTCGCGATACATCTTAGTAAATCCAGGATGAATTGAAAATCCACTCTTATGAGCTTCGAACAATGTTTCATTCTGCAAGTTTCCAACACTTGGTACAGAAATTCTCTCCTTGTACCTTCAAATCCCCTCTTGATCCTTCTTAACCTCTTCTTGTTTTCCATATCCCAAGTCTTTAACATTTTCTGTAACTCTTCACCTTCTCGTGCTTTTTGAATCTCAGTCTAAATATCACTCGTGATTTGCAACTGATTCAAACTCACACCTTCGGCCACATCCTCCACTCCTAACTTTAAACTCACAAACTTACTTAATAATTCCTCCTCTTTGAGCATCATCCATGTGACACTTAAAGACTTCCTACTCAAGGCGTCTGCCACCACATTTGCCTTTCTGGGATGATAGTTCAAGTCAAAATCATAGTCCTTCAACAACTCTATCCACCTTCTCTATCTCATATTCAACTCCTTTTGATAAAAACATCCTTCAAACTCTTATGATCAGGGAAGACTCTAAACTTTATCCCCTATAGATAAAGCCTCCAAATTTTCAAAGCAAATACCACAGCCTCTAACTCCAAGTCATGCATAGGATAATTTACCTCATGCAGTCTCAATTGTCCGGAGGCATAAGCCACCACGTTTCGATGTTGTATCAACACACAACCTAAAACTTTAAGTGATTTATCACAATAAACTTCAAACAATTCATTTGGCTCAGGTAGAATAAGTACTGGTGCAGAAGCTAACCTCTCTTTCAGGGTTTGAAAACTCTCTTTGCACTCTAGTATCTACACAAATGGAACTTTCTTACGCGTCAGCTTCGTCATCGGTAGGGCAATTTGTGAGAAGCCCTTGATGAACCTCCTATAGTATCCTACCAAGTCTAGGAAACTCTTAATCTCAGTTAAGGACGTTGGCCTCTTTCACTCAGTCACCGCCTCAATCTTAGATGGATCCACTGCAATCCCATCCTTACTTACCACGTGACCTAAGAACTTTACTTCTCTTTTCCAAAATTCGCATTTTGAAAGTTTCGCATACAATTTCCTCCCTTCAAGATTTGCAACACAACTCTCAAATGCTCTTCATGATCCTCTTCGGTTTTTTGAATACACTAGTATGTCATCTGTGAATACCAATATAAATTTATCCAAAAAGGATTGAAACACCCTATTCATGTAATCCATGAACACAGCAGGGGTGTTCATTAGCCCAAAGACATCACTGCGTACTCATAGTGACCATAGTGAGTTCGGAACATCGTCTTATGAATATCAGCTTCTTTCACTCTAATTTGATGGTAACCCAACCTCAGGTCAATCTTAGAAAATGCACCAGCTCCTTGTAACTGATCCATCAGATCATCAATCCATGGCAAAGGGGATTTGTTCTTCACCATCACCTTATTCAAATGTCTGTAATCAACGCATAACCTCATACCTCTATCCTTCTTCTTCACCAAAAACACAGACGCTCCCCACGGGAAAACACTTAGTCGAATGAAGCTCTTCTCTATCAACTCTTCTAATTGCTTCTTTAACTCCACCAATTCCAAAGGTGCCATCCAATATGGTGCCATCGATACCAGTCTAGCACCCAGCACTAAGTCTATTGCGAATTTAATCTCTCTTTAAGACGAAGACTCGGGTATATCTTCGGTGAAAAACTTTGGGAAATTCTCTCACGGTTGGTATTCGGTCTAAGTCTTGCTCATCTCCTAAACAATTTGAAGCCAAAAGGATAAATCCTCGACACTCTGCCCCACTACAATTCACTTTCACCATAAATAATAACTTCATGCCACCACCGGTCCTTTTGATTCCTCAGATATAAACTACATAGAACGCTCAAAGCAATCCAACAACACTAGATTCATCGATAACCAATCCAAGCCCAAAATCAAGTCTAACTCAGTTATTGGAAAACAGATAAAATCATGAATAAATTCTTGGTTTTTCACCCTAAAAGGAACTTCTTGGCATCCTATTTTAGTCACCACAGTTTTAGAAGCAGAAGTATGCACATGTAAATCAAATGACAATGCCGACACCTTTAACCCTAACTCAGCAGCTTTATTAAAGTCAAACAATGAATGAGATGCTCCAGTAGCATACAATGTAGTTAACACTTTACCATTAATTTCATATTTACCTCTGATCAAAGTATCCGACTTAGCAGCATTATTCGCCGTGATAGCATATATACGGCCTTGCTGTTGAGCTCTATCAGCATTCCGTTCGGTCTTTTTGGGGCAGTTCCAAGATATAGTCCAGCTCCTCTACAACTATAGCAAAGTCCCAATCCAGCTCTACACGGAGTTCCCAGTAATAACTTTCACACTACCTACAAGTCAGTTCATTCTAACGTTACCTTCCATATCTTCTTCCTTGATGGTTGTTGTTCCCTCGAAAAGTAGCCCGGCCACGTTGAGGTTGTTGAGCATAACCTCCTCTTATGAAGTTTCGGCCCCTTGGAGCAAAAGACCTTGCACCTCCTCGGTTGTGGTAACCACCATGGTTAGAACTTGCACTCATATTCCTCATTAAACAATCCTCCACCACACGACTCTTATTTACCAACTCGGTAAAACTTCTAATCTCAAGAGGTGCCACATCTCACATGATGTCATCTCTCAAGCCATCCTGGTATTTCATGAACTTCCACTCCTTATATAATTTAGGAGCACCCTGACAAACTCTTGAAAAATGGCACAGCTCCTCAAACTTGCTTGTGTAAGCAGCCATAGTCATTGTTCCTTGCCTTAGTTAAAGTAGCTCTAGCTCTTTGGCTTGTCTTACAGAATTCAGGAAATACTTTTTATTGAAATCCTCTCTAAAAACCTCCCAAGTGGTTGCCTTAGTCCCAATACCTTGCTACAGAAGGTGGTAAGTTCCCTGCCACCAATGCTGAGCTTCTCCAACCAGTTGATAAATAGCAAACTCCACCAATTGACCTTCGAGTACATGTTGCGCTTGTAATTCTCTAAACCAGTTGTCAGCTTCTGTCGGATTAGCCGATCCTCTAAAGGTAGAAGGATTAACCTTTAGAAAGGTTGCCAAAGTCATCGGACTTTCAGCTGGGCTTCCTCCAGATCCATTACCATTTCCATTCATTCTCTCTATCGCTTGATTTGTAGCCTCCGCATTAGCTTGCATAGTATTGACAAGTTAGGTCATTGCTGCCAGAAATTTGGCTTGATTTCCAGTAGAAGCAAATCCCTCATTCTCTCTCTGTCCTCGACCCCATCCACGAGTTGTCATTTCAGGTCCTATCCACACAAAACAAGTGATATTAAGGTGATTAGTCTCAATATCTCAGGTCAAGTACATCAATTTTCTAAAAGTATACTCATGAACTTCATGCTAAACATATCAATTAGATATCCTAAATAGCACAGACACAATTCAGAGTATGCATTGAAGCATAAGCAGCCATCCCTCAGGCTCACGAGGACGAACTGCTCTGATACCATAATGTAACACCCTAATATTCAAATTCTTATATTCGAGTCATATGTCATCGATAATAAGGTGGTCCGACTCTCAAGGCCACAACTTGGTACGCACAATTGTAATATCACTCTTTTTCATAACTTTGCACAACTAACCAGCAAGTACACTGGGTCGTCCAAGTAATAAACCTTACGTGAGTAAGGTTCGATCCCACGAAGATTGTCAACTTGTAAATCTCAGTCAGGCGGATTCAAATGGTTATAGAGTTTTGATAATTAAAAGATAAATAAAACATAAAACAAAGATAGAGATACTTATGTAAATCATTGGTGGGAATTTCAGATAAGCGTATGGAGATACTTTATCCCTTTTGAATCTCTGCTTTGCTACTGCCTTCATCTAATCCTTCATACTCCTTTCTATGGTAAGTTATTTGTAGGGGATCACCGTTGTCAATTGCTACCGTCCATCCTCTCAGTGAAAATGGTCCAGCTACAGGTTATGTAGGGTTAATCATCTGTCAGTTCTCGATCGTGTAGGAATAGGATTTACTATCCTTTTGCGTCTGTCACCACGCCATACAGTCACGAGTTTGAAGCTCGTCACAGTCATCCCATCCTAGATCATACTCGAAATACCACAGACAAGGTTTAGACTTTCCGGATCTCAAGAATGCTGCCAATAGATTCTAGCTTATACTACGAAGACTCTGATCGCAAGGAATTGAAGGCTCTGTTGTCAGGAGAGGCAATCAAACGCATGGACCAGGAATCCAAGAGATACACATTCAAGCTTGTTTTCATGTAGAACAGAAGTGGTTGTCAATCACGCGTTCATGAGTCAGAATGGTGATGAATGTCACATAATCATCACATTCATCATGTTCTTGTGTGTGAATGGATATCTTAGAATAAGAATAAGCATAAATTGAATAGAAGAACAATAGTACTTTAAATTAATACTTCAGGAACAGCAGAGCTCCACACCTTAATCTATGGTGTGTAGAAACTCCATTGTTGAAAATACATAAGAACAAGGTCTAGGCATGGCCTGTAACACCCTAATATTCAAATCCTTATGCTCGAGTCATAAGTCAATGATATTACGGTGGTACGACTCTCAGGTGGATTTTTAATATATAACTATAGGTAATTTCGAAAGGAGTATTAATCGAGAAGCCTGAAAAGAGTAGAAATAAAATCGCGAAGACGTATCACGCACATTTCGACAACGAAAAGATAAAACATGAAGCCGAAAGCGATATACGGACAAGGCATAAAGGAGATTAAGAGATAGATAACAGATAGATATATATAACATAAGTAAATAGCCACTAGTCGCGACCCGCGAAGTTTAGGCCGGCTAGGGTACAGTATGAAAGTAACTGACAGCAGTACATCCTAATCTCTCCCAAAGGAAACATAAGAGCCTCTATAGGCAAGTTCCAAAAGAGTTCAACACATAATATAATCTTTTAAAAACAAAGGTGGAGAGATTCTAAACAAAACACAAAGTAGAGAAAATAAATATATTCGCCGTCTCTCAGACGAACCGCAGCTCACTTCTGAGCACCTGAACCTGTATCTGAAAAACAAGAGATATATACGGAATGAGAACCCCGGGCCCATGGGTTCCCAGTACGGTAAAAGTGCCAAATAAATACAATGCACTGCAATAAAAACTCACAAAGCATCCTAAACTCCTTTTCACCAAGTATCCAGCCTAGATTCTCACTAATCCATAAATAGGCATCTGTCGTAAGGTGATACTAAATCTAGTTCATCTTACACATGTTTCCCAACTCACTGATTCTTCCACGAATCAGACTCAGAATCATAAGCAAAACCATCACCAGTTGTTCTGCCTCAGCAACTCTATATCAATACATCATAACCCTCGCCTGGAGCTAGTGAAATCACATCACTGTGTCTACCCAGGGGGCTCAAATTATCTCATTCAAAGATCATCATCATCATGTAATTGCATCATCAATTCATCTCATCAAGAACAGCCATCAACATCCACTGACACCAACATGAGGGATCTCTCAGTTGTACAAACACAAGCAATACAGACAATTAATACACAAATAAGGTACAAGTAGAACAAGTAGCACATAATCAGGTAACATAGCATATATGATGTAGAAATCCAAAACAATTAGGCAAACCCAAACAATTCAAACATATGCAAATGATGTATGCCTGCCCTATGGCTGATGATATCATCTGTCGGTTTTATAGCCAACCCAACATGTCCTGGTAGCTAACCATTGGACAGAAACACCCCTTGCGGAGCAAGTAGGTTTGAGCTACAACCCCCTTGCTGCTACCCGCTCAACCCAGAGCCAATGGAACAACCACTACTGCGGCTACTACCCAGGCGGGTGTTTAAAAGCTCAACCTAGAGCGAGTGGATTCACCACTACTGCCACTACTACCCAGGCGTCACAATCTCTGACCTGGAGCAAGTGGGACGAACCACAACCCTTGCTACTGCCCAGGTATCTTAAGCATTAACCCGGAGCAAGCGGGACGAACCACAACCCTTGCTACTGCCTAGGTATCTCAAACATATATTCATTCAATCTCAATTCATATTATCAATCCTCATTGTTATCAAATCTCAAACATTAACCTGGAACAAGTGGGACGAACCCCAACCCTTACTACTACCCAGGTATCAGAGTTACATTCATTCAAAACTCCATAATTAACTCATTTATCAAAAGCATCCTTTTCCATTTCATATCCGGAGCAAGTGGACAATGCCACTGCCTACTACCCGGGGTTACACATCATATTTCAACATTTTCCATTATGATCCATTTAACACATTCATTCATTAATCATATATGCATTTATACTCAGCCATAATCAATAATGGCTTTGCCGTGACCCAGCAATAACTCAGCCATCCGGCTCATGGTTCAATCAAGAACCAGCCATTTATCAATAAATATAGCCCTTCGGCTCATTGCATACACGGTACTTCTACCGTCATCCTCCATATCACATATAATCATCGTTGATCATCATTGATCATAACTTTTCCCCTTGCTTCACTTGCAAGTTACCACATCCCCTAGCTCCTTTCTCATTACTAGGCATATCATAATGATTTAATACATAAGGGGTGAGATCGGAGGCTTAGAAGTATGAGATTTGGCTTTTAAAACTCAAAAATCAACTTTGGGATAAAAACAGGGCCACGCGTACGCGTACTCCACGCGCACGCGTGGATGGCCACAAAGCTCATCGACGCGTATGCGTCATACACGCGGACGCGCGGATTAAAACACAGCCAGACGATGCGTACGCGTCAGCCTCGTGTACGCGTGGGTGCATTTGCGCCCCAAGCACAAAACTGGCACAACTCTGGCACAACTCTCGGGAAAATGGCTGGGAATTGGGTGCAGCACATCGGCGCGCCCGCGCACACCACGCGTACGCGTGGATGGCGTTTTCTGAAAGAACGGCCCGTACGCGCCAAGTGCGCCTACGCGCGAGGGGCCATTCTGCTAAAAATTTTCTAAGTTAAAAGCTGCAGAATTCACAGATTCAACCCCCAATCTTCCGACGGACATAACTTTCTAATTTTAAATCATTTTTCACCCGTTCTTCGAACGGCATGGACATCCCGGATCCAATTTCATTTCTAAAGAGATTTGGCACAAAACAGAGATCCGTAGTCCAAGTTATGTCCCGTCAAAGTATGCCCAAAAACAATGTTTTTCATACAAAATCACAAAGTGCCATTTTCAAAACAAGCCATTTTCAACTCTTTTCAAAATTAACCAAAACATGCCAATTTCAACCCTTTTTGAAACAAATCAAAATATACCAAAATCAACATCAAGCCTCATCAACTCATACATTAACACTTTACCACGATTCACAAAACCGCCATATAACCATCTTTACCCATTTCAAGCAAATGGCTAAATTACAAACATATCAACATGTCATACATCCTTCCTCATCCCAATTTCCAACAATACTATTTCCATCAACCCATCATTATTTCAACCCTTTTTGAAACAAATCAAAATATACCAAATCAACATCAAGCCTCATCAACTCATACATTAACACTTTACCACGATTCACAAAACCGCCATATAACCATCTTTACCATTTCAAGCAAATGGCTAAATTACAAACATATCAACATGTCATACATCCTTCCTCATCCCAATTTCCAACAATACTATTTCCAATCAACCATCATTATACATAACCAATCATACTGACTATCACGTGGTTTCACCCCCAAATCACCTTATCATTTCTCAGCATATATCACAACATACATATCTCTCATGCTTATCATACCATCAAGGCATCAATAATCATACTCACATATATACCACATAATATATCTCAACCAAAATCAAACATACCTTATCTATACAATTTCACCCAAAATTACCAATTTCCACACTTCACTCCTCAAACCTCATTATTCAATAACCAACCCAATCATTCATATATTCATATCTGAAATTCATCCAATCACTTGTGTCATCATACATGCACACATAAACATACCTTTACCTCTTTCCGCCTCCGGCCCAAAATTTACGGCCTCCGGCCCAATTTCACAATTTAATGCATAAATCACAAAATACTCATTACCCAATACATCAAATTTCAATACACCAAGCATACAAGGCCACAATTCTCAACCCAATCATCAATTCACATTACATACCAACTATGCATATTAGCACCAACCATTTACACAATCCAAACTTAATCCTAGGGGCATCTAGCCTAGGAATTCTCATCACACGACACGGTACTTAAATGAAACTTAAACCGTACCTCTTGTAGCCAAATCAATTGAGCCTCTTCTTTGGAAGTCCCCACCAACCTTAGCCTCAAGCCTCACCAAAGCTCCTCAAGCAACACCAATCTCCCAATTGTGCACCAAAACCATCAAATGCACTAACATAACCAATATTACATACATATATCAACCTAGGGCTCATAAAAATGACAAATCACAAGGGTTGGAGGATTTCTTACCTTAACCCACTGAAGTTTGTGATGAATATCACCCATGGCTCATACTAGAGCACTCCTAAACAATCAAAATCACAAGGTTTCCTCAAAACCCAAACCAAATTCGAATTTGAAGAGAAAAATGAAAACTGGGCAGAGGACAGTGGATTACTCACCACAAAACTTAGATAGAATTGTAGAGGATGAGAAGAGCGACGCGTGGTCGCAAACGGCTCGTCAATCGGAGCTCCGTAGCTCAAGTTATTGTGGTTTGAAGATCTAAGAGAGTTAGGTTTTCTCTCTTCTCTTCTCTCTTCTCTATTTCAGCGCCCCAACCTCTCTTTTAGGGTAAAAATGAGCTGAAATGCTCATAACTAATGTTTATATATGTTGGGTCTTGGGCCCACTTAGGCCCAGTTCACTTATTTTTGTCCGTTGGCCCAATTTTGGACCAAAACCTTTAAGATTAGCGCTCTAAATCGCACTTCAAATATTTCTACCTCCCCTAATTATAATTCCTCATTTCTTAATCTTATTTACTCATAATCAATTTTCTCAGCTGCAGTACCAGACAGGTCTTAGCCGGTACTGCCGATCAAAATTCCACTGCGCGCTTTTACGCAGAAAACTATGTCTTCCGACTCGGAAAAATTCACTGAATCCAAATATCATATTGAAATCATCAAATTCCAATTGCCAAATCTTCCAACCATATTCGCTCCTACTTAACTCACTCATTATTTAATTAATTTTGGTTAGACCGGGTATTATATTCTACCCCCCTAACAGAAATTTTCGCCCTCGAAAATTCCATCCATCCCTACGAGTACGCGAGCATAGTATGCCTTTATATCAAACGCATAACAGTTCCAAGGTCCTTTTACTCTACGCGCTTCCGTTGCCGCGCTCTGATTTCTCTATTCCTGAGGGTCTCGGTCGTTCGTTCAACCTGACCAACAGCCTCGTTCCTTACTTTTACCGTCTCATCAACCCACACCCTATTAAATCTCAAATCATCTCATCAATAATATTACCATAATCGTTAATCATAGCCATCATCCCACATCACTATAATCAATCAAAGCTTTCTTCATTTTTAGAATTCAATGAGTTTGGACTAACAAGCTGACAAACTCTTAAGAATCCGCTTTCCTTTACTAATCTATAAAAGCTTTCGAGACACATCTCTTTTGTTGAAGTTACTCAGATCAAAAATCATTTTCAAAAATATAACCAACACTCCTTCAAATTCATGGAAAAAAAAATTCAGCAGCACCTCCCCAAAAATTGGAGTTTACCACCCGTCACGGGTTCCCTCAAACCAATCTCAGTACCGCATCAGCATTGCAATTTAAAGGTTTCCAAACGATTCCTCTGAAACCGATCATTACAAATCTTGATCTAAATCCAAGGTCACCATGACCAAACATCATAGCACTCATCTCTCGAACACGACAACTTGCACTCAGTCATCATCTAAATCTGACTACGCATCAATGATAATTTCCTCATCCGTTTCAGAACCATTAAGGCTCACAGCCGCAATAAATTCCAATTATCGAGAATCAGTATCTGTATAAGCTCACTAAACTTTTAAGTACTCAAAGCATAAAGTATTTCTAATCATACCCCACTTTTCCTTATTATTACCATACTATGCTAACGCTTTTAGCAAGCTTCCGCTATGCCACTTTGATTTCTCGTCAAGTATTAGCTCCATCACTTATTTCCTCAAGTACCCAACCACAACTTAGCATGACTGGCATTTCAAATCAACATTTCCAAATCCATCATTTAGGACCATTCCTTATCTATTTAAATCAAAGGAACTAAAAGTCACAGGTTCAATCTGTTTTACCAAAAATCTAGAAATCAACCAACTACATAACAAACACAACACATCATTCTCAACAGAAAATTATTTACATCACAGGCATTTATCCATTTGTATTAAGGCAATTCCTTACTCGGACCATCCGGTTTACTTCTCAGTCTAATATTAAGCTCGACATTCTCAGTTTTACTGTACATGCGGTATTATAAAATCACACACTGCCATTTAAGCCTGATTATTGCAATTACCTCAATCTTACTGCCGCAATCGGCCCGCATCCTGACTCTCTCCTTGTTGGCAATTTCTTGATACATGCCCTGGTAACCCGCACTTGTAACATACGCCTAACCCCAATCGGCATGGCCTATTTGGGTAATGACTTCCACATCTCTGACAGCTCAAAACATTAGAAGCAGCCGCTGCCCGTTTTCCCTTACCATTCCTTTGGGACTCCTTACTCGTCGCAAAGTTATTCCGTCCTTGGGGAAAGTGTTGTATGTATCCTCTCTCCTTAAACTCTCGACCCCTTGGTGCGAATCCTTGGTTGTGCTCTCTATGACTTCCTTCCTCTGCAACCCTCTGTTTCACACACTCTTCAGCAATTCTGCTCTTATTCACCAACTTTGAAAAAGTTCGGATCTCCATTGGTCCCACTGAACTTAAGATGTCACTCCGGAGCCCTCCTTCATACTTAATGCATTTCCATTTCTCGAAGTCTCCCGGAGCTCCCTGACACATGCGGGAAAACCTGAATAGCTCCTCAAATTTGTCTGTATACTCAGAGACGGACATAGCACCTTGCTTCAACTGTAGTAACTCCAATTCCTTGGCTGTCCTGGCGGAATTTGGAAAGTACTTCTTATAGAATTCCACCTGGAAGGCATCCCAAGTGATAGGATCATTTCCCTGTTGTAGGAGACGTCGAGCCCCTTGCCACCAATGCGATGCTTCCTCCGTGAGCAGATAGGTAGCAAATTCAACACACTGCTCTTCAGGCACCAACTGCGCTTGTAGTGCTCGCTCCATGGCCTGAAACCAGGTGTCAGCTTCAATCGGATTAGTGGTTCCCTTGAACTTAGGTGGGTTAACCTTTAAGAAAGTTGTCAGTGTCATCGGGCCCTGAGCTTCCCTTCCGCCATTACCATTATTGTTTATCTGTTGCCCAAGGGCCTCCGCAATGGCCTGCATAGCAGCAGCCATATTCTCCAACGCCGCCATAAGGTTTACCGGGTTATTCGGGTTGATTTTCGGTTCCTGTGTACTAGTACGATCTCTCTCACGTCCCCGACCGGGTCCACGAGGCACCATCTGGTTCCTATACACACCAAACAATCGATATCAAGTTGATCAGTCTCAATATCGGAAGTATAGTGCTTCAAAGTACCAAAGGTACACTCATGGACTTCATGCTAGATTCTCACTAATCCATAAATAGGCATCTGTCGTAAGGGGATACTAAATCTAGTTCATGTTACACATGTTTCCCAACTCACTGATTCTTCCACGAATCAGACTCAGAATCATAAGCAAAACCATCACCAGTTGTTCTGTCTCAGCAACTCTATATCAATACATCATACCCTCGCCTGGAGCTAGTGAAATCACATCACTGTGTCTACCCAGGGGGCTCAAATTATCTCATTCAAAGATCATCATCATCATGCAATTGCATCATCAACTCATCTCATCAAGAACAGCCATCAACATCCACCGACACCAACATGAGGGATCTCTCAGTTGTACAAACACAAGCAATACAGACAATTAATACACAAATAAGGTACAAGTAGAACAAGTAGCACATAATCAGGTAACATAGCATATATGATGTAGAAATCCAAAACAATTAGGCAAACCCAAACAATTCAAACATATGCAAATGATGTATGCCTGCCCTATGGCTGATGATATCATCTGTCGGTTATATAGCCAACCCGACATGTCCTGGTAGCTAACCATTGGACAGAAACACCCCTTGCGGAGCAAGTAGGTTTGAGCTACAACCCCCTTGCTACTACCCGCTCAACCCAGAGCCAGTGGAACAACCACTACTGCGGCTACTACCCAGGCGGGTGTTTAAAAGCTCAACCTGGAGCGAGTGGATTCACCACTACTGCCGCTACTACCCAGGCGTCACAATCTCTGACCTGGAGCAAGTGGGATGAACCACAACCCTTGCTACTGCCCAGGTATCTTAAGCATTAACCCGGAGCAAGCGGGACGAACCACAACCCTTGCTACAGCCTAGGTATCTCAAACATATATTCATTCAATCTCAATTCATATTATCAATCCTCATTGTTATCAAATCTCAAACATTAACCTGGAACAAGTGGGACGAACCCCAACCCTTACTACTACCCAGGTATCAGAGTTACATTCATTCAAAACTCCATAATTAACTCATTTATCAAAAGCATCCTTTTCCGTTTCATATCCGGAGCAAGTGGACAACGCCACTGCCTACTACCCGGGGTTACACATCATATTTCAACATTTTCCATTATGATCCATTTAACACATTCATTCATTAATCATATATGCATTTATACTCAGCCATAATCAATAATGGCTTTGCCGTGACCCAGCAATAACTCAGCCATCCGGCTCATGGTTCAATCAAGAACCAGCCATTTATCAATAAATATAGCCCTTCGGCTCATTGCATACACGGTACTTCTACCGTCATCCTCCATATCACATATAATCATCGTTGATCATCATTGATCATAACTTTTCCCCTTGCTTCACTTGCAAGTTACCACATCCCCTAGCTCCTTTCTCATTACTAGGCATATCATAATGATTTAATACATAAGGGGTGAGATCGGAGGCTTAGAAGTATGAGATTTGGCTTTTAAAACTCAAAAATCAACTTTGGGATAAAAACAGGGCCACGCGTACGCGTACTCCACGCGCACGCGTGGATGGCCACAAAGCTCATCGACGCGTATGCGTCATACACGCGGACGCGCGGATTAAAACACAGCCAGACGACGCGTACGCGTCAGCCACGCGTACGCGTGGGTGCATTTGCGCCCCAGGCACAAAACTGGCACAACTCTCCGGAAAATGGCTGGGCATTGGGTGCAGCACATCGGCGCGCCCGCGCACACCACGCGCACGCATGGATGGCGTTTTCTGAAAGAACGGCGCGTACGCGCCAAGTGCGCCTACGCGCGAGGGGCCATTCTGCTAAAAATTTTCTAAGTTAAAAGCTGCAGAATTCACAGATTCAACCCCCAATCTTCCGACGGACATAACTTTCTCATTTTAAATCGTTTTTCACCCGTTCTTCGAACGGCATTGACATCCCGGATCCAATTTCATTTCTAAAGAGATTTGGCACAAAACAGAGATCCGTAGTCCAAGTTTTGTCCCGTCAAAGTATGCCCAAAAACAATGTTTTTCATACAAAATCACAAAGTGCCATTTTCAAAACAAGCCATTTTCAACTCTTTTCAAAATTAACCAAAACATGCCAATTTCAACCCTTTTTGAAACCAATCAAAATATACCAAAATCAACATCAAGCCTCATCAACTCATACATTAACACTTTACCACGATTCACAAAACCGCCATATAACCATCTTTACCCATTTCAAGCAAATGGCTAAATTACAAACATATCAACATGTCATACATCCATCCTCATCCCAATTTCCAACAATACTATTTCCAATCAACCATCATTATACATAACCAATATCATACTCACTATCACGTGGTTTCACCCCCCAAATCAACCTTAATCATTTCTCAAGCATATATCACAACATACATATCTCTCATGCATTATCATACCATCAAGGCATCAATAATCATACTCACATATATGACCACATAATATATCTCAACCAAAATCAAACATACCTTATCTATACAATTTCACCCAAAATTACCAATTTCCACACTTCAACTCCTCAAACCTCATTATTCAATAACCAACCCAATTATTCATATATTCATTATCTGAAATTCATCCAATCACTTGTGTCATCATACAATGCACACATAAACTTACCTTCCTTACCTCTTTCCGGCCTCCGGCCCAAAATTTACGGCCTCCGGCCCAATTTCACAATTTAAATGCATAAATCACAAATTAATACTCATTACCCAATACATCAAATTTTCAATACACCAAGCATACAAGGCCACACAATTCTCAACCCAATCATCAATTCACATTACATACCAACTATGCATATTAGCACCAACCATTTACACAATCCAAACTTAATCCTAGGGGCATCTAGCCTAGGAATTCTCATCACACCACACGGTACTTAAATGAAACTTAAACCGTACCTCTTGTAGCCAAATCAATTGAGCCTCTTCTTTGAAAGTCTCCACCAACCTTAGCCTCAAGCCTCACCAAAGCTCCTCAAGCAACACCAATCTCCCAATTGTGCACCAAAACCATCAAATGCACTAACATAACCAATATTACATACATATATCAACCTAGGGCTCATAAAAATGACAAATCACAAGGGTTGGAGGATTTCTTACCTTAACCCACTGAATTTTGTGATGAATATCACCCATGGCTCATACTAGAGCACTCCTAAACAATCAAAATCACAAGGTTTCCTCAAAACCCAAACCAAATTCCAATTTGAAGAGGAAAATGAAAACTGGGCAGAGGACAGTGGATTAATCACCACAAAACTTAGATATAATTGTAGAGGATGAGAAGAGCGACGTGTGGCCGCAAACGGCTCGTCAATCGGAGCTCCGTAGCTCAAGTTATGGTGGTTTGAAGATCAAAGAGAGTTAGGTTTTCTCTCTTCTCTTCTCTCTTCTCTATTTCAGCGCCCCAACCTCTCTTTTAGGGTAAAAATGAGCTGAAATGCTCATAACTAATATTTTTATATGTTGGGTCTTGGGCCCACTTAGGCCCAGTTCACTTATTTTTGTCCGTTGGCCCAATTTTGGACCAAAACTTTTAAGATTAGCGCTCTAAATTGCACTTCAAATATTTCTACCTCCCCTAATTATAATTCCTCATTTCTTAATCTTATTTACTCATAATCAATTTTCTCAGCTACAGTACCAGACAGGTCTCAGCCGGTACTGCCGATCAAAATTCCACTGCGCGCTTTTACGCAGAAAACTATGTCTTCCGACTCGGAAAAATTCACTGAATCCAAATATCATATTGAAAACATCAAATTCCAATTGCCAAATCTTCCAACCATATTCGCTCCTACTTAACTCATTATTTAATTAATTTCGGTTAGACCGGGTATTACATTCTACCCCCCTAACAGAAATTTTCGCCCTCGAAAATTCCATCCATCCCTACGAGTACGCGAGCATAGTATGCCTTTATATCAAACGCATAACAGTTCCAAGGTCCTTTTACTCTACGCGCTTCCGTTGCCGCGCTCTGATTTCTCTATTCCTGAGGGTCTCGGTCGTTCGTTCAACCTGACCAACAGCCTCGTTCCTTACTTTTACCGTCTCATCAACCCACACCCTATTAAATCTCAAATCATCTCATCAATAATATTGCCATCATCGTTAATCATAGCCATCATCCCACATCACTATAATCAATCAAAGCTTTCTTCATTTTTAGAATTCAATGAGTTTGGACTAACAAGCTGACAAACTCTTAAGAATCCGCTTTCCTTTACTAATCTATAAAAGCTTTCGAGACACATCTCTTTTGTTGAAGTTACTCAGATCAAAAATCATTTTCAAAAATATAACCAACACTCCTTTAAATTCTTGGAAAAAAAATTCAACAGCACCTCCCCAAAAATTGGAGTTTACCACCCGTCACGGGTTCCCTCAAACCAATCTCAGTACCGCATCAGCATTGCAATTTAAAGGTTTCCAAACGATTCCTCTGAAACTGATCATTACAAATCTTGATCTAAATCCAAGGTCACCATGACCAAACATCATAGCACTCATCTCTCGAACACGACAACTTGCACTCAGTCATCATCTAAATCTGACTACGCATCAATGATAATTTCCTCATCCGTTTCAGAACCATTAAGGCTCACAGCCGCAATAAATTCCAATTATCGAGAATCAGTATCTGTATAAGCTCACTAAACTTTTAAGTACTCAAAGCATAAAGTATTTCTAATCATACCCCACTTTTCTTATTATTACCATACTATCCTAACGCTTTTAGCAAGCTTCCGCTATGCCACTTTGATTTCTCGTCAAGTATTAGCTCCATCACTTATTTCCTCAAGTACCCAACCACAACTTAGCATGACTGGAATTTCAAATCAACATTTCCAAATCCATCATTTAGGACCATTCCTTTTCTATTTAAATCAAAGGAACTAAAAGTCACAGGTTCAATCTGTTTTACCAAAAATCTAGAAATCAACCAACTACATAACAAACACAACACATCATTCTCAACAGAAAATTATTTACATCACAGGCATTTATCCATTTGTATTAAGGCAATTCCTTACTCGGACCATCCGGTTTACTTCTCAGTCTAATATTAAGCTCGACATTCTCAGTTTTACTGTACATGCGGTATTATAAAATCACACACTGCCATTTAAGCCTGATTATTGCAATTACCTCAATCTTACTGCCGCAATCGGCCCGCATCCTGACTCTCTCCTTGTTGGCAATTTCTTGATACATGCCCTGGTAACCCGCACTTGTAACATACGCCTAACCCCAATCGGCATGGCCTATTTGGGTGATGACTTCCACACCTCTGACAGCTCAAAACATTAGAAGCAGCCACTGCCCGTTTTCCCTTACCATTCCTTTGGGAATCCTTACTCGTCGCAAAGTTATTTCGTCCTTGGGGAAAGTGTTGTATGTATCCTCTCTCCTTAAACTCTCGACCCCTTGGTACGAATCCTTGGTTGTGCTCTCTATGACTTCCTTCCTCTGCAACCCTCTGTTTCACACACTCTTCAGCAATTCTGCTCTTATTCACCAACTCTAAAAAAGTTCGGATCTCCATTGGTCCCACTGAACTTAAGATGTCACTCCGGAGCCCTCCTTCATACTTAATGCATTTCCATTCCTCGAAGTCTCCCGGAGCTCCCTGACACATGCGGGAAAACCTGAATAGCTCCTCAAATTTGTCTGTATACTCAGATACGGACATAGCACCTTGCTTCAACTGTAGTAACTCCAATTCCTTGGCTGTCCTGGCGGAATTTGGAAAGTACTTCTTATAGAATTCCACCTGGAAGGCATCCCAAGTGATAGGATCATTCCCCTGTTGTAGGAGACGTCGAGCCCCTTGCCACCAATGCGATGCTTCCTCCGTGAGCAGATAGGTAGCAAATTCAACACACTGCTCTTCAGGCGCCAACTGCGCTTGTAGTGCTCGCTCCATGGCCTGAAACCAGGTGTCAGCATCAATCGCATTAGTGGTTCCCTTGAACTTAGGTGGGTTAACCTTTAAGAAAGTTTCCAGTGTCATCGGGCCCTGAGCTTCCCTTTCGCCATTACCATTATTGTTTATCTGTTGCCCAAGGGCCTCCATAATGGCCTGCATAGCAGCAGCCATATTCTCCAACGCCGCCATAAGGTTTACCGGGTTATTCGGGTTGATTTCCGGTTCCTGTGTACTAGTACAATCTCTCTCACATCCCCGACCGGGTCCACGATGCACCATCTGGTTCCTATACACACCAAACAATCGATATCAAGTTGATCAGTCTCAATATCAGAAGTATAGTGCTTCAAAGTACCAAAGGTACACTCATGGACTTCATGCTAGATGTATCGATTAGATACCCTAACTAGCACAGGCACAGACTCAGAGTATGCATTGAAGCATAAGCAGTTCCATCCCTCAGGCTCACGAGTTCTGTAGTTCCAGAAAATCTACTTCGAGTGCATGGAGGTCAGAATCCAACAGCATCTGCAGTCCTTTGTCAGCCTCTGAATCAGATTTTTGCTCAAGTCCCTCAATTTCAGCCGAAAAATACCTGAAATTGTAGAAAAATACACAAACTCATAGTAAAGTCCAGAAATGTGAATTTTGCTTAAAAACTAATAAAAATATACTAAAAACTAACCAAATCATACTAAAAACTATGTAAAAACAATGCCAAAAAGCGTATAAATTATCCGCTCATCACAACACCAAACTTAGATTGTTGCTTGTTCCCAAGCAACTGAAAAAAATAGGATAAAAAGAAGAGAATATACAATAAATCCCACAATATCAATGAAACTTGGTTCTAATTAGTTGAGCAGGGCTTGTAGCTTTTTGCTTCTGAACAGTTTTGGCATCTCACTTTTTCTTTTGAAATTTAGAATGATTGGCATCTCTATAGGAACTTAGAATTTTAGATAGTGTTATTGATTCTCCTAGTTCAGTATGTTTATTCTTGAACACAGCTACTTTATGAGTCTTGGCCGTGACCCTAAGCACTTTGTTTTCTAGTATTACCACCGGATACATAAATGCCACAGACACATAACTGGGTGAACCTTTTCAAATTGTGACTCAGCTTTGCTAAAGTCCCCAATTAGAGGTGTCTAGAGTTCTTAAGCACACTCTTTTGCTTTGGATCACAACTTTAACCACTCATCTCAAGCTTTTTGCTTGGACCTGCATGCCTCAAGCACATGGTTAGGGACAGCTTGATTTAGCCGCTTAGGCCTGGATTTTATTTTCTTGGGCCCTCCTATCCATTAATGCTCAAAGCCTTGGATCCTTTTTACCCTTGCCTTTTGGTTTAAAGGGCTATTGGCTTTTTCTGCTTGCTTTCTTTTTCTTTCTCTTTCTCTTTTTTTTATTTCGCCCCTTTTTTTCACTGCTTTTTCTTGCTTCAAGAATCAATTTCATGATTTTTCAGATTATCAATAACATTCTCTTTGTTCATCATTCTTTCAAGAGCCAACAACTTTAACATTCATAAACAACAAGATCAAAAATATGCACTGTTCAAGCATTTATTCAGAGAATAAAAAGTATTGCCACCACATCAAAATAATTAAACTAGTTTCAAGATAAAATTTGAAATCCAAGTACTTCTTGTTCTTTTTTAATTAAGCACATTTTTTATTTAAGAGAGGTGAAGGATTCATGGGGTTATTCATAGCTTTAAGGCATAGACACTAGACACTAATGATCATGTAGTGAGGACACAAACATAGATAGAACATACAGCATAAAGCCAAGAACAGAAAATAAATAGACAAGGAGATGAAGGAATGAGTCCACCTTAGTGAGGGTGGCATCTTCCTCCTCTTGAAGAACCAATGGTGCTCTTGAGCTCCTCTATGTCTCTTCCTTGCCTTTGTTGCTCCTCCCTCATAGTTCTTTGATCTTTTTTAATCTCATGGAGAATGATGGAGTGCTCTTGGTGTTCCACCCTTAATTGGTCCATGTTGTAACTCAAGCTTTCCAAAGAAGTGTTGAGTTGCTCCCAATAATTGTGTGGAGGAAATTGCATCCCTTGAGGCATCTCAGGGATTTCTTGATGAGGGCCCTCCTCATGCTCTTGTTGAGTGCCATGAATGGGCTCTCTAGTTTGCTCCATCCTCTTCTTAGTGATGGGCTTGTCCTCTTCAATGAGGATATCTCCCTCTATGACAATTTCAGCTGAATAGCAAAGGTGACATATAAGATAAGGAAAGGCTAATCTTGCCAAAGGTGAGGACTTGTTAGCCACCTTGTAGAGTTCTAGAGGTATGATACTTTGGGTTTGGATTCATACTTTGATCATGGTTCCTAGTGATCCATGCGTTTGCATAGAACTCTTGAACCATTAAGATTTTGACTTGTTGAATAGGGTTAGCAAGAACTTCCCAACCTCTTCTTCGGATCTCTTGTCGGATCTCCGGATATTCGCCCTTTTTTAGCCTAAAAGGGACCTCAGGGATCACCTTCTTCTTGGCCACAACTTTATAGAAGTGGTCTTGATGGACCTTTGAGATGAATCTCTCCATCTCCCATGGCTCAGAGGTGGAGGCAGTTGCCTTCCCTTTTCTCTTTCTAGAGGTTTTTCTGGCCTTAGGTGCCATAAATGGTTATGAAAAAATAAAAAGCAATACTTTTACCACACCAAACTTAAAATATTTGCTCGTCCTAAAGAAAAAGAAGAAGGAAAGATGTAGAAGAAGAAGAAAATGGAGGAGATGGAGGGTGTATAGGGTTCGGCCAAGAGGGGAAGAAGGTGTTTGTGATGTGTGAAAATGAAGGTGTGAAGGGGGGTATTATAGGGAGAGTGGCCGAATAGTTTGGGTGGGTTTGGGAGGGAGATGGTTTTGAATTTTGAAGGTGGGTGGGGGGTTTTGGGGAAGAGTTAAGGAAGTGCTTGGTTAAGGGTATTTGGGGAAGAGATATGGAGGAGATTCGTGAAGGGTATTTGGGGAAGAGTGTTGTAGAAAGGTGTGAAGAGGAGAGAGAATGAGTTGAGGTTGGTGGGGATCCTGTGGGGTCCACATATCCTGAGGGGTCAAGGAATTCGCTTTCATGCTCCAATTGGGCGTTCAAAACGCCTTAGAGTGCAATTCTAGCGTTTAAATGCCAATCTGCTGCCCTGTTCTGGCGTTTAAACGCCAGCCTTCCTTCCTGTTCTGGCGTCTAAACGCCAGTTTGTTGCCCTGTTCTGGCGTTTAAATGCCAGTCTGGTGCCCTATTCTAGCGTTTAAACGCCCAGAAAGGTGTTAGATTGGGCGTGTAAACGCTTGTTTTGCTACCCTTACTGGCGTTTAAACGCCAGTAAGTCCTTCCTCCAGGGTGTGCTATTTTCAATGTTGTTTTTGATTTTTTTTCTTTATTTTTTGTAATTGTCTTGTGGCTTCACATGATCATCAACCTAAAAGAAAACAAAATAATATAGATAAAATTAAAATAAAATTGGGTTGCCTCCCAATAAGCGCTTCTTTAATGTCAATAGCTTGACAGTGAGCTCTCATGAAGCCTCACAGATGATCAGAGTATGGTTGAGATCTATCAACACCAAACTTAGAGCTTGGTTGTGGCCTCCCAACACCAAACTTAGAGTTTGAATGTGGGGGCTCTGTTTGACTCTGTATTGGGAGAAGCTCTTCATGCTTACTCTTCATGGTTACAGATGGAGAACCTTGAGTATTTACTACAAGGCATTCTTCATTCACATGAAGGATCAACTCTCCTCTGTCAACATCAATTACAGCTCTTGCTGTGGCTAGGAAGGGTCTTCCAAGGATGATGGATTCATCCTCATCCCTCCTAGTGTCTAGGATTATGAAATTAGCAGGGAAGTAAAGGCCTTCAACCTTCACTAGCACGTCCTCTACTAGTCCATAAACCTTTTTCATAGATTTATCTACCATCTCTAATGAGAATTTGGCAGCATGTACCTTATAGATTCCCAGTTTCTCTATCACAGAGAGTGGCATCATGTTTATCCCTGACCCCAGATCACACAGAGCTTTTTCAAAGGTCATGGTGCCTATGGTATAGGGTATTAAGAATTTACCAGGATTCAATTTCTTTTGAGGTAAATTTTGCTGAACCAATGTATTCAGTTCATTGGTGAGCAAGGGAGGCTCTTCCTCCCAAGTCTCATTACCAAATAGCTTGCATTCAGCTTCATGATTGCTTCTAAATATTGGGCAACTTTCCCTTCAACAATGTCTTCATCCTTTTCAGAAGATGAATAGTCATCAAAGCTCATGAATGGTAAAAGGAGGTCCAAGGGAATCTCTATGGTCTCTGTATGAGCCTCAGATTCCTTTGGTTCCTCGTTAGGGTATTCCTTACTGGCCACTGCATGTTCCCAGAGGTTTTCCTCATTGGGATTCATGTCCTTCTCCTCCTCTAAGGTTTCGGCCATGTTGATTATATCAATGGCCTTGCACTCTCCTTTGGGATTCTCTTCTGTATTGCTTGGGAGAGTGCTAGGAAGAGTTTCAGTAACCCTTTTACTCAACTGGCCCACTTGTGCCTCCGAATTTCTAATGGAGGATCTTGTTTCAGTCATGAAACTAAGAGTGGCCTTAGATAGATTAAAGACTATGTTTGCTAAGCTAGAAAGATTCTGCTCAGAATGCTCTGTCTGTTGTTGAGGTGATGATGGGAAAGGTTTGCTATTGCTAAACCTGTTTCTTCCACCATTGTTATTATTGAAGCCTTGATTCTGTTGATCCTTCCATGAAAAATTTGGATGATTTTTCCAAAGGCTTCACCCATGTAATTCACCTCTGCCATTGCAGGGTTCTCAGGATCATAAGCTTCTTCTTCAGAAGATGCTTCTTTAGCACTGTTGGATGCATTTTGCAATCCATTCAGACTCTGAGAGATCATATTGACTTGTTGGGTCAATATTTTGTTTTGAGCCAGTATGGCATTTAGAGCATCAATTTCAAGAACTCCTCTCTTTTGAGGCGTCCCATTACTCACAGGATTCCTCTTAGAGGTATACATGAACTGGTTATTTGCAACCATTTCAATAAGTTCCTGAGCTTCTACAGGCATTTTCTTTAGGTGAATGGATCCACCTACAGAGTGGTCCAGTGACATCTTGGAAAATTCAGACAGACCATCATAGAATATATCTAATGTGGTCCATTCTGAAAGCATGTCAGAAGGACACTTTTTGGTCAGCTGCTTGTATCTTTCCCAAACTTCATAGAGGGATTCACCTTCTTTCTGTCTGAAGGTTTGAACATCCACTCTAAGCTTGCTCAGCTTTTGAGGAGGAAAGAACTTGGCTAAGAAAGCCGTGACCAGCTTATCCCAAGAGTCCATGCTATCTCTGGGTTGTGAGTCTAACCATGTTCTAGCTTTGTCTCTTATAGCAAAAGGGAAAAGCATAAGCTTGTAGACTTCAGGATCAACTCCATTGGTCTTAACAATATCACAGATCTACAAGAACTCAGTTAAAAACTGATAAGGATCTTCTGAAGGAAGTCCATGAAACTTGAAATTCTATTGTAGTAGAGAAACCAATTGAGGCTTTAACTCAAAATTGTTTGCTCCAATGGCAGAGATTGAGATGCTTCTTCCATAGAAGTTGGAAGTTGGTGTAGTAAAATTACCAAGCATCTTCCTTGCGTTGTTGTTTGGTTCGGCCATAATTGTTTCTTTTGCTGCTTCCTTTTCGAAAATTTCAGTGAGGTCCTCTTCAGAGTTTTGTGCTTTAGCTACTCTTAGCTTCCTCTTCAAAGTCCTTTCAGGTTCAGGATCAGCTTCAACAAGTATGCCTTTATCTTTGTTCCTGCTCATATGAAAGAGAGGAAAACAAAGAAAATATGGAATCCTCTATGTCACAGTATAGAGATTCTTTGAGGTGTCAGAGGAAAACAAGAATAGAAGGATGAGGTAAGTGAAGAAGAATTCAAACACAATGAGAGAGATGAAGTTTGAATTGACAATGGAGGAGGAATGTTAGTGTTTAAATAGAAAAAGATAAGAGAGGGGAGAAAGAATGTTCGAAAATTTTAATTAAAATTCAAAACAATTAGTTAAATAAAAAAAGAATTTTGAAAAAAGGTTGATGTTTTTCGAAAATTGAAAGTGAAAAAGTGGTTAGGTGGTTTTGAAAAAGATAAGAAATAAATTTGAAAAAGATAAGAAGTTAAAAAGATTTTGAAATCATGGATTTTTTAAAAAGATATTATTTGAGAGAGATATAATTTAAAAGATATGATTGAAAAGATAAAAATTAAAAAGATTTGATTTTAAAAAATAATAAATTGATTATCAAGAAACTAAAAGATATGATTCTAAATTTCAAATATTGAACTTTTCTTAACAAGAAAGTAACAAACTTGAAATTTTTGAATCAAGATTTTTTTTTTTTTGAAAATATGAGGAAAAGATTTGATTTTTGAAAAAGATATGTTTGAAAATATATGATTTTGAAAAATATATGATTGAAAATATTTGATATGAAAAAGATTTGATTTTGAAAAATTATGAAGATTTGAAAAAGATTTTATTTGAAAACAAAATTCCTCTCCTTGTGTCATCCTAGCGTTAAATGCCCAAGAGCTGCATGTTTTGGGCGTTTAACGCCCAATTGTTGCATGGTTTGGGCCCTGGCTGGGCGTTTAAACCCCAGTTTTCCTTCTTCACTGGATGTTTTGAATGTCCAACTTTTTCTCTGTAATTCCTCTGCTTTATGTTCTTGGATCTTCATTTTGCTAAATCCTTTATTCAAAAAGATATGTTTTCAATTTTGAAGAACAACAAAATGAATCAAAACATATAATTCTTGGATCAAAACACAAGATATATGCAAGAACATTATGAACGTCAAGATGAACACCAAGAACAATCTTGAAGATCAAGATGAACATCAAGAACTCAGTTTTCTTAATGAAAGAAAATATGGAGAACACAAAACTTAGAACTTTCTCATGTTTGGGCCGTATGAATGCAAGAATGCATATGTAGAACATCATGCAGTGCAAATCAATAAATCATGAAGATCAAACAAGGCAATTAATCAAGAACAACTTTGAAGATCATCAAGAACACAATGCATGTGTTTCGAAAATTGCAAGACAATTAAAATCATGCAATTGACACCAAACTTAAAATTTGGCCTTAGAATCAAACAAGAACCATGAAATATTTTTGAGTTTTTATGATTTTATGAATTTTTTTTGGGTTTTTTTTCGAAAATTATTTTTTTAGAAAAACAAAAACAAATAAAAAATTTTTGAAAGATTTGTTAGAACTTTTTGAAAAGAAAATTACCTAATTTGAGCAACAAGATGAACCATCAGTTATCCAAACTCGAACAATCTCCGGCAACAGTGCCTAAAACTTGGTGCACAAAATTGTGATCTCAATGGCGCCAACAACTTGGTACGCACAATTGTAATATCACTTTTTTTCACAACTTCGCACAACTAACCAGCAAGTGCACTGGGTCGTCCAAGGAATAAACCTTACGTGAGTAAGTGTCGATCCCACAGAGATTGTCGGCTTGAAGCAAGCTATGGTCACCTTGTAAATCTCAATCAGGCGGATTCAAATGGTTATAGAGTTTTGATAATTAAAAGATAAATAAAACATAAAACAAAGATAGAGATACTTATGTAAATCATTGGTGGGAATTTCAGATAAGCGTATGGAGATGCTTTATCCCTTTTGAATCTCTGCTTTCCTACTGCCTTCATCCAATCCTTCATACTCCTTTCTATGGCAAGCTGTTTGTAGGGGGATCACCGTTGTCAATGGCTACCATCCATCCTCTCAGTGAAAATGGTCCAGCTACGGGTTACGTAGGGCTAATCATCTGTCAGTTCTTGATCGTGTAGGAATAGGATTTACTATCCTTTTGCATCTGTCACCACGCCCTACAGTCGCAAGTTTGAAGCTCGTCACAGTCATCCCATCCCAGATCCTACTCGGAATACTACAGACAAGGTCTAGACTTTCTGGATCTCAAGAATGCTGCCAATGGATTCTAGCTTATACCACGAAGACTCTGATCGCAAGAAATTGAATGCTCTTTTTTCAGGAGAGGCAATCAAACGCATGGACCAGGAATCCAAGAAATACACATTCAAGCTTGTTTTCATGTAGAACGGAAGTGGTTGTCAATCACGCGTTCATGAGTTAGAATGGTGATGAATGTCACATAATCATCACATTCATCATGTTCTTGTGTGCGAATGGATATCTTAGAATAAGAATAAGCATGAATTGAATAGAAGAACAATAGTACTTTACATTAATACTCGAGGAGCAGCAGAGCTCCACACCTTAATCTATGGTGTGTAGAAACTCCACCGTTGAAAATATATAAGAACAAGGTCTAGGCATGGCCGAATGGCCAGCCTCCCCAAATGACATATGAATTTGAAAATAGGGAAAAAGACCCCTAGTACAATAGTAAAAAGTTCTATTTATAATGAAACTAGCTACTAGGGTTTACAGAAATAGGTAAATGATGCAGAAATCCACTTCCGGGCCCACTTGGTGTGTGCTTGGGCTGAGCATTGAAGCTTTCACGTGTAGAGGTCTTCCTTGGAGTTAAACACGAGCTTTGATGCTAGTTTGGGCATTTAACTCCAACTTTTATGCCAGTTCTGGCGTTTTGATGCCAGAAAAGGGTAGAGAGTTGGCGTTTTGACGCCATTTTACGTCATCAAAACTCGCGCAAAGTGTGGAGTATTATATATTGCTAGAAAGCCCTGAATGTCTACTTTTCAACTCAATTAAGAGCTCACCATTTGGAGTTTTGTAGCTCCAGAAAATCTACTTCGAGTGAAGGGAGTTCAGAATCCAACAGCATTTGCAGTCCTTTGTCAGCCTCTTAATCAGATTTTTGCTCAGGTCCCTCAATTTCAGCCAGAAAATACCTGAAATCACAGAAAAACACGCAAACTCATAGTAAAGTCCAGAAATGTGAATTTTTCTTAAAAACTAATAAAAATATACTAAAAACTAACTAAATCATACTAAAAACTATATAAAAATAATGCCAAAAAGCGTATAAATTATCCGCTCATACGTCGTCTCTCAAAGAATTGTAGGGAAGTGTGTTACTATTGGTTATGGGTTTTTCTGAGAATTTTTAGAGTGAGGAATGATAAAATAATTAATTTTAATTTAAAGCAAGGAAAATTAACAAGAGGTTTTATACAATTGAAATAAAAGCCTTAGCTAGGAGAAGATTAATCGGAAGTTCTATCCATGTTGGATTTCCCAAGATTAATAATAATAGGTTGTTATTTCTACTTAGTAAACCCTCAACGAATGAAGGAAAGTCAAGCAGTTGAGTCAACTTCTATTCACAAGTCCTAATCTTCTCCCTTGGGAAGGATTAGCGTTAGCAACTAGAGAGCTAGCCAACAACTTCCAATTACCAATTAACGCTTGAGTATTCCAACTCAAGGGTCTCCTATTAATCAACTCCAAAGTTAAGTTGAGAGCCTACTCCATTGACATGGATGCCAATTTCACATACATATTCAAGGGGTGGAAAAAAGACATAATAATCAAATTAATTGGAAGCAAGCAAACAGATAATGAAATTAAATGGAAAAATATTCTTTGCATTAATAAATCCCAAAATCAGAAATATTCATATGTAACACGTGAATAAGATAAATGGAAATTAAAAGAGTAAGGAAATAGGAAACAAACTATAATGATAAAGACTTCAACGGAGGTAGTAAATCTGTCAATATCCAACTCAAAAGCATAAAACTAGGAATCCTAAAACCGAGAGAGAGGAGAGAATCTCTCTCTCTAGAAAACTACATCTAAAATCTAAAATTATGTCAATCAGAAGTAGTCTCCTGATTCTCCCACTCTGTAGCCTCTAATCTGTGTTTTTTGGACCGAAAACTGGGTCAAAAACAGCCCAGAAATCACTCCTAGTGATTTCTAATATGCTAAACTTTTGCACCATCCACGTGTACGTGTGCGCGTCCCTAAAAGCCAGATCAACTATGGCAAATTATATATCGTTGTGAAGCCTCAGATGTTAGCTTTCCAACGCAACTAAAACCGCCTCATTTCGACCTCTGTAGCTCAAGTTATGGTCAATTAAGTACGAAGAGGTCAGGGTTGACAACTTTGCAATTCCTTCCACTTTTGCATGCTTCCTTTCCATTCTCTAAGGGTTACAGAAGTAAATTTAGTTTGACAACAAGATTTCCTATCTCTCCCAAGATATACATAAATGCCTCTATAGGTAAGTTTTCAAAAGGAAAAAAAAGACATAACATATTTTTTTGAAAACAAATATGGAGAGATTCTAAACATAAGGCAAATATAGTTCAAAGATCTTTGCCATCTCTTAGATGAAGCACAGATCACTGCTGAACAGATGGAACTACATCTAAAAAATAAGAGATATATATGGAATGAGAACCATTGACCGATGGGTTTTCAGTACGGTAAAAGTGCCAAATAAATACTGCATAAAGCAACTCGAACTCACTATGCAATCTTAATTCTCCACACATCATTATATCCATCTTAAGTTCTTTCTAATCCATAACTTGGTAACTATCATAAGGAATCTCTAAGTCTAAGTCAACAATTTTCATCCTTACTTAACTCTCCAATCAAACAGAATCATAACCAGAACCAAAACAAACCCTCAGCGTTAACCAACACTAGCATGAGGCACCTCTTGGTTGTACAAACACAAGCAATGCAAACAAGTAATACACAAGTAGGTACAAGTAAAGCAAGTAGCATATAATCATGTAGCATAGTAGGTACAACTAGGCAATCCAATACAAGTAAGCAAACCCAAACAAGTCAAACATATGCAAATGATGTATGCTTTCCCTATGGCCGATGAGTCTCATCTGTCGATTATCAAGCCAACCTGACATGTCCGATAGTGAATCCTGGATAGTCCCTAATCGTGTATCCCCAAGAGTCTATGCATATAATCATAATCATTCATCATTCAATTCAATTTCAACTCATTGGGGGAATCCAGAGAGTTAAAGTGTCCGGTCACAATTTGCATCGAAAGGTCAACAGAATCTTGAATCTCAACCTGGAGCAAGTGAAACTGACCCACTGCATCTATCCAAGAAAATTTGAAACTCAGATAATTCCTCAAATCTAAAATCATTCTCGACCCGGAGCATCGGAGAGGAAGTTATGATGATTTAAGTGTTTTAATGTTAGGGTTTCACTTCTTCCTCACCTCTCTTCTCTCATTTCAGATCGATGTGCTAAATGAAGTGTGTGTTGTGCTGAATGGCTATAACTAATGGCTTATATATGTTGGGCTTGGGCCTAAGTTGGGCCCGGTCACATATATAGCCCGTTTGGTCAAATTTTGGGCTAAAACCTTTAAGATTAGCGTTTTAATGTGTGTTTAATTATTTTTACCATCTAAATTACAATTTTAACTTTTTAACCTTCCTTACTCATAATTTATTTTCTCAACTGCAGTATTACACAAATCTCAGCCGGTATTTCAAGTCAAATTTTTCAGTGTGCGTTTTTACGCATAAAACTATATTTTCTGACTTGAAAAAAACCACTGAGGTCAAATATCTTATTTCAATGTTGTGTTATTTATTTTTTGAAGCAATTGAGAGAATTGGGCCTAATGATATTGTGCATGTAGTGACAGATAATACGACCAATTATGTTACAATTGGAAAGCTTATGAGAAATATGAGAATTTTTTGTCACCTTGTACTACTCATTGCCTTAATCTTATTCTAAAAGATATAAGCAGCATGACACATATTTCTAAACTTGCATCATGTATTTCAAAGATTAAAGTATTTGTATATAATCATATGGTGTTCTTATATTGGCTTAGAAAAAGACCTATATGGAAGGAGATTGTTTGCTCAGCGCAAATTGTTTTGCCATTATATTATCACATTAAAGAGTATCTTTGAACATAAAGCAGATTTGTAAGCATTGGTTGCAAATACACAATTTAGTGGTCACATATTAGAAAAGAGTATTAACTGTAATATTTTTAGTTCTATTATCTTGAACAATAAATTTTGGAATAATTGTTTTACTGCTGTCAAACTTGTTAACCCTCGATTAAATTGTTGAATATAGATTCTAATGATAAACCATCATTGGGATATCTATACAAAGGTGTGTTGGGGGGCTGAAAATATAATAAAAGAAATTTTTAAGCAGAATAAGATTGCCTATCAACCTTAGACAGATTATCAACTCATGATGAGACACATTTGAAAAAAAAAGTTTCATGTAGTAGCTTATTTCTTGAATCCTACTTTTTAATGACAATTTTAGAGAAATGCCTAAGATTATTGCAAGATTTACTTGATGTTGTTACATTACATAGCAAGTGTAACAAATTTAGATTTAGTTGAAGCAATTAGAGAAATACAATTATATAGAGATCGAAAGGAAATTTTTGAAAAATCAAAGGTTACATGAGCTTCAAAAAATTAAACTGGTAAGAATATTTGTTTAATAATAACTTATTTTATACTTTCATATTATTCATTGATAACTAATAGGTTTTTTAGGGATAATCATATCTAACTTCTAGATGAATGGTGAAGGTTGTCGGAGATTCTGCTCCATGTTTTCAAAACATGGCAATTTGCATTCTTAGCTAAGTATATGCTTCTTTGAGGTGTGAGAGGAATTAGAATCTTTATGATCAAATTCATACCAAAACAAAAAAAAATATTAGAGCATGATAATTTAAATAATATTATATATGTTACTTATAATTTATGTCTTAAATTCAGGTAATATATGTTTCATTTCGTATCATTAGATTTTTATATATACTTAATATGGTATATTGCCTTTCATATTCAAACTTTAGGATAACAAATTTATAAACTACTAATATTTTATGATATGTATTTCATTTTTTAGGAAAGAAAAAGAAAAAAGAAAGCAAAAGATGCAATTTGGTCCAATTGATTATGAAAGTATCAACTTGGTTGATTTTGGGGCGACGAAAGAGGTTGTAGAGAAATAGCCTGATCTTCCTAGTAATATTGAAGCTTACTACATGCGTATTATAATTCATTTTCTGACGATTGATTATAATTATTTTAATTTTTAACATATTGTTAACATGTGTATTTTGTTAAATGATATAGATGCTGATATTTATCAAAGTGGTGGTGACAATAGAAATAGTATACTTTATGCAACATCTTTTGATTTTTCTGGTCAAGATAGTGAAAATAGAAATGAAGATAAAGACGACCTCAACAAAGCAAATCTGCAGCAAGTTTTGTAGATATTGATGACAAACTTTAATATTGACCTTTGATATTTGGATATTTCTTGTTATTTGACTTTTGTGTTTGTGCTTAATGAGATTATAATACTTTGGTTGATGTTGCACTTTTTTAATTTAGATGAGATTTTAAGGTTCATATTAGAATAAAATTATATTTTTGTATGTTTATCTACATTATATTTATTATTTTATTATAATTCAATTATTTCAGTTAAACCACAATTGAATCAGTGAATTAATAGTTAGAGAGGTTCGATGACTAGTTCAATTTTTGAACTTTGAAGAGAAGTAAGTTGTCAATGGACATATATGAAAAATTTTTTGTCCTTCTCTACCAACTCTAATGGATTTTTATGCTCCATCTATATTTGTTCCTCAACAAAATAAGACAATTTATCCATATAAATAAAAAGCATGTATAAAAAGATGGAATCTCCTTATCTCATTGGTGCACAAAATTGCAATCACACTTTTACAACTCCACACAACTAACCAGCAAGTGCACTGGGTCGTCCAAGTAATACCTTACATGAGTAAGGGTCGATCCCACGGATATTGCCGGCTTGAAGCAAGTTATGGTTATCTTGTAACTCTTAGTCAGGAGATTAATAATAAAAAGGATTTTGTTTGTGAAAAGTAAACGAGCATGAAAAGAATGGTACTTGTTATTCAATAATAGAGAGCAGGTTGAGGTTTCGGAGTTGCTCTGTCTTCTGAATTTCTGCTTTTCTACTATCTTCTTCTTCCAAAAATGCATGTCCCTTCCATGGCAGGCTGTATGTTGGTGGATCACCGCTGTCAATGGCTACCATCCGTCCTCTCAGTGAAAACATGTTCTCTACGATTTCCTGCATGGCTAATCATCTGTCAGTTCTCACTTGTGTCGGAATAGGATACATTTATCCTTTTGCACACTGTCACTGCGCCCAACATTCGCGAGTTTGAAGCTCGTCACAGTCATCCCATCCCAGATCCTACTCGAAATACCACAGATAAGGTTTAGACTTTCCGAATCTCAGGAATGCTACCAATTGGTTCTAGTCTCTACCACGAAGGTTCAGATCTCATGAGTTTGAGTGCTCTGTTGTCAGGAGATACAGGTCAAACTCGTGGATTAGAAACCCAAGAGATACACACTCAAGCTGTCGCCCAATGACTACGTTGAGCTCATGTAGAACGGAAGTGGTTGTCAGGCTCGCGTTGAAATACGAGTGAGTATCTTAGAATAGAAACAAACGTGATTGAATAGAAAATAGTAGTAATTTCATTAATCCATCGAAACACAGCAGAGCTCCTAACCCCCACCTATGGGGTTTAGAGGTTCATACTGTAGAAGATATAATAGGATTTGTCAAAAATGTCATAAGTCCCAAATAAATCTCTAAAAGTAGTTTTTATACTAAACTAGTAACCTAGGTTTACAAAGAATGAGTAACTAGATGCAGAGAGTGCAGAAATCTACTTTTGGGACCCACTTGGTAAGTGTTTGGGCTGAGCTTCCTAGCTTTCACGTGCATGTGCCATTTTTGGAGTTAAACGCCAGCTTGGATGCCAGTTTGGGCGTTTAACTCCAGTTTTGGTGCCAGTTCTGGCGTTTTACGCCAGAAAAGAGTCTATAGTGGGCGTTTAAATGCCAGTTTGGCCCATCAAATCTCGGGTAAAGTATAGACTATCATCTATTGATGGAAAGCCCAAAATGTCTACTTTCCAACGCAATTAAGAGCGCGCCAATTAGGTTTCTGTAGCTCCAGAAAATCCACTTCGAGTGCAGGAGGGTCAGAATCCAACAGCATCTGTAGTCCTTTTTCAGCCTCTGAATCAGATTTTTGCTCAGGTCCCTCAATTTCAGCCAGAAAATACCTGAAATTACAGAAAAACACACCAACTCATAGTAAAGTCCAGAAATGTGATTTTTGCACAAAAATTAATAAAAATACAACAAAAAGTGAATAAAACATGCTAAAAACTATATGAAAACACTACAAAAAAGCGTATAAAATATCCGCTCATCACTCATTCCTCTTTTAGATTTGAATTCCTCTATTCTTTTTCAATTCTAAATGATGTTGATAATTTTTTTTGATAGCTTAAAAAAATGTGTAAATTTTCTAGCAAGAAAAAATTGAATTTGGAGGTTTAATTTTTGTTTTGGGATTCTTATCCTCTAAATTTAGTTAAAATTCTATTTAAGGATATAAAGGAACTTTCTTATCTCATTTAGTTTGTATTTAACTTAGTTCTAATTTTTTGGATTTTTATTTTGTTTCAATATCTAAAACATACTACTATGAAAAATATAAAAAATTGTAGGAATAACTAAATAATTTTGAAAAATATAATTTTTCAAGTTATAGTATTTGTAAACATGATTAGAGAAATGCAAATTTAAAGTTTAGAGTTATACTACACATACAAGCCTTTTTGGTTTACAGGTCTTACAAGTTAGGCCAAGTCTAACGAAAACTGCACTCACCCACTGGAACGTGATAACAGGTGCATCACTCAACCGTTTTCAAAGCGCGCTCTCACTCACCATTATGGGAAAATGCTTCTTCTTCTTCTTCTTCTTCGTGTTCTTTCTTTTCCTCCTCTTCCTTCTTCTTATCCTTCTTCTTTGCGTTTCTCCTTCTTTTTCTTCGCGTGTTTCATCTTCATCATCATTTTTTATTACTGTTGTTGTTGCTGCATTTTTTCCTTCCTCTCCTTTCTATTGATTTTGCAACATTATGTATTTTTTTACTTCTTTCTTTGATTTTTTTTCTCCTAAGAAGAATTATAAGAAAACAAAATAAGAAGATGAGGAAGAAGTGTAACACCCTAATATTCAAATCCTTATACTCGAGTCATAAGTCAATGATAACAAGGTGGTACGACTCTCAAGGGGGATTTTTAATACATAATTATAAGTAAAATTGAAAGGAGTATTAATCAAGAAGCCTGAAAAGAGTAAAAATAAAATCACGAAGTCGTATCACTCACGCATCAACAACTAAAAGATAAAGCGTGAAGTCGAAAGCGATATACAGATAAAGGCATTAAGGAGAATAAGAGAAGGATATTATATAGATATATAACATAAGTAACTAGCCACTAGTTGCGATGCACAAAGTTTAGGCCGGCTAGGGTACAGTATAACAGTAGTTGACAATAGTATCTCCTAATCTCTCCCAAAAGAAACATAAGAACCTCTATAGGCAAGTTTAAAATAGTTCAATACATAATATAGGCATTTCAAAATAAAGGTGGAGGGATTCTAAGCAAAATATAAAATAGAGAATATAAAGATCTTCGCCATCTCTCAAATGAACCACAGCTCACTTCTGAGCACCTGGACCTGTATATGAAAAATAAGAGATATATACGGAATGAGAACCCCCGGCCCATGGGCTCCCAGTACGGTAAAAGTGCCAAATAAATACAATGCACTGTCATAAAAACTCACTAAGCATCCTAAATTTCCTCTCATCAATTATTCATCCTACTTTCCCACTAATCCATGAATTAGGTAACTATGCTAAGGAATACCAAATCTAGTCAACTCCTCATTCTTCCCATCCTTCCAAGACTCAAACACTCAAATCGGAACAAAGCCATAGCCAGTAATTAGAACTCAGTACATTAATACCAATTATCTCATTCTATACCTGGAGCAAGTGAAATCACTTCACTGCGTCTACCCAGGGAGCTCAATTACCTTATTCAATAATCATCATCAACTCATCTCATCAAGAATAGCCCTCGGTGTCAACCGACACCAGCATGAGGGACCTCTCAGTTGTACAAACACAAGCAATACAGGCAAGTAATACACAATAAGGTACAAGTAGAACAAGTAGCACATAATCAAGTAACATAGCATATATGATATAGCAATCCAAAACAAATAGGCAAACCCAAACAATTCAAGCATATGCAAATGATGTATGCCTGCCCTATGGCTAATGATATTATCTGTCGGTTACATAGCCAACCCGACATGTCCTGGTAGCTAACCACTAGACAGTCCCTGTGAGCGCGCAACCCCAAGCTCAAAATCATAACCAATCAAAATAAAATATCCATGGGAGAGAGCTCATCCGAAAAGGTCTAAGTGTCCGGCCACATTTTACAACGCAAGGTTAACAGAATCTCGAATCTCAACCTGGATCAAAGTGGAGACAACCCACTGCATCTACCCAAGGAAATCCAGGACTTAGATAGTTTCAATCTCAAATCACACTCGTCTGGGAGCAAGTGGGGGCTAACCACTGCATCTACCCCAGGAGTCTCAAAACCAAACCCGGAGCAAGTGGAATCACTCCACTGCATCTACCCAAGCAGGTATGTCTCACCTCATCCCAGAGCAAGCGGAATCACTTCACTGCATCTACCCAGACGGGTGTATCTTACCTCATCTCGGAGCAAGCGGAGTCACTCTACTACATCTTCCTAGGAAGGTATATCTCAATATTTAGTATCATTTCCATAATCATTATCACTCTCATCATTTATCTTATCTCAAAGTCATATTCATTCTCAAAACTAACTCATTCATTATCAACCATCCATCATCACTATGGCATTACATATACTTCATATGTTCACATCTTCCATACGTAAGTCAACCCTTACCAACCTTACTCCCCACCAAGATACCTCCTCTCCCTTAACTTCTTCTTGTTACTACACATACTACAACGATTTAAGACTTAAAGGGTGGAAATGGAGACTTAGAGGTCTGAAATTCGGTTTTTAAGACACAAAAACTCATTTTTTGCTGAAAACAGGGTCACGCGTGCGCGTTGCCCATGCGCACGCGTGGAAAGCGGAAAAAGGGAGTGACGCGTGAGCGTCGTCCATGCATACCCGTGAAAATCAGAGAGCGGGAGTGACAAGTGCGCGTCACTCACGCGTACGCGTGGAGACGTTTTGTGCTCTGCGCACGAATCCGGCACAATACCATCACAACTCTCTGGTTTTTCTACCACGTAGCAACATCAACACAACGACACGTACGCATCGACCACGCACTTGCATGGGTGGTAAATTATATGGGTTATGCATCGTGTCGGCCATGCGTACGCGTGTGCGTACGTTTTCTAAAAATAAAAAATTACTAAGTCTGAAAAAACTGCAGAATTTATTTTCAAACCTCAAACTTCCGATACACATAACTTCTTCTACAAAATTCCTTTTTCAACCATTTCTAAATAGTTGGAAAGTTCGTTGGATGAATTTTCATAAAAAATCCAATTTTGAAGAATTTTTAACTCTAAGGACCAAGTTACAGACCGCCGAAGTTGGTCAAAAATCAGTTTTTTACCCAAAAACATAAATCACCAAATTTTCCAATGTTCTCAAGTCAAATTCATTTCCACTCATCCAAATGACCACAACCCAACCACATTCACAGAATTATACTCAACCAAAACCAAACCTACCTCATCTACACAATTCAATTCAATTTCGTCACCTTCCACTCCTAAATTCCTAATTTCTTATATTCCACATTCCTCCCATTTATTCATACACTCAATATTCAATATCCATTCAATCTCATATGACATCACACAATGCACACATCACTTACCTTCCTTACCTCTTTCTGGCCTCTGGCCCAAATTCATAATTTAAATGCATATTCCACAAACCAATATTTATTATTCAATTCATCAAATTCTCAACACACCAAACATGCAAATTCACACAATTCTCAACCCAATCATTAATTTACATTACATATCAACTATACATATTAGTACCAACCATTTACACAATCCAAACTTAATCCTAGAGGCATCTAGCCTAGAAATTCTCGTCACACTACACGGTACTTAAATGAAACTTAAATCGTACCTCTTGGAGCCAAACTAATTGAGCCTCTTTTTTGGAAGTCTTCACCAACTTTAGCTCCAAGCCTCACCAAAGCTCCACAAGCAAAAACCAAACTTCCAATTGTGCACCAAAATCAACCAATACTTTAACATAACCAATTTCACACTTACAATCAACCTAAGGTTCATAAAAATGATAAATCACAAGGGTTAGAGGGTTTCTTGCCTTAACTCACTGTATTTTATGATGAATATCACCAATGGCTCATACTAGAGCACCTCTAAATAACCAAAATCATAATATTTCCTCAAAACTCAAATTAATTCAAATTTAAAGAGAAAAACGAAAATTGGGTAGAGGACAGTGAAATACTCACCACAAAACTTAGATAGAATTGTAGAGGATGAGAAGAGCGATACGTGGCTGCAAACAGTTTGGCAATCGGAGTTCCGGAGAGAAAGTTATGGTAATTTGAAGATTTGGAAAGCTAGGTTTTCTCTCTCTTCTCTCTATCCGCCTCTCCCTCTCATTTTTAGGGTTTATGAGCTAAAATGCTCATAACTAATATTTATATATATATATTGGGTCTTGGGCTCACTTAGACCCGGTTCACTTGGTTTAGTCGGTTGACCCAATTTTGGGCCAAAACCTCTAAGGTTAGAGTTTTAAACTATATTTTAAATGTTTCTATCGTCCCAAATTATAAATTCTTATTTCTTAACCTTATTCGCTTATAATTAATTTTTTTAGTTGCAGTACCAGACAGATCTCAGCCAGTACTGCCGGTCAAATTTTCAGTGTGTATTTTTACGCAGAAAACTGTTTTCTGACTCAGAAAAATTCACTGAGTCCAAATATCATATTTAAATTATCAATTCTGATTGCTAAATTTTTTAACGATATTTGCCCCCAATTTAATTTATTATTTAATTAATTATGGTTTGACCGAATTTTACAAGAAGAAGCAGTAGAAGATGAGGACGAGAAGAAGGAAGAGGAAGAGTTTTGAAGTATGCAGAACTTGTCAGAATAAAAATACACCCAAATATCTTCATGTTACACTCAAATTTGCTGCAAATACAGAAAAATATTTTCTCTGATGCTGCATTTTTTTCTTCTTTTTTTCCTTATTTCTTTCTTTCTTTTAGTTAAATGACTGTAAGTTCATCCTCTTCCAAGTAATTTTGCAGTATTATGTATTTCTTCTTCTTCTTTGTTTAATTTTTTTGTTTTTATTCTTGTTAAAAGAGTAAAACAAGAAGAATTTTGAGAAGGTAAAACAAAAAGGAAAAGATGAATAAGAAAAAAAGAAAAAGAAAATGATGCTGATGATGAAAAAAAACCAGCAGAAGATGAGGAGGAGGAAGAAAAAGAGTTTTGAATTATGCAGAACTTATCAGAATAAAAATACACCCAAAATTTCTTAAAATACATCGAAATATCTTCGTGTTACACCCAAATTTGCTGCAAATACAAAAAAATGTTTCCTCTAATGCTGCATTTTTTTCTTTTTTTTTCCTTATTTCTTTTTTTCTTTTAGTTAAATGAATGTAAATTCATCCACTTTCAAGTAATTTTGCAGCATTATGTGTTTCTTCTTCTTCTATGTTTGATTTTTTTGTTTTTATTCTTGTTAAGAGAGTAAAATAAGAAGAAACTTGATAAGGTAAAACAAAAAAAAAGATTAATAAGAAAAAAAGAAGATGGTGATGATGATGAAAAAAAGCAGTAGAAGATGAAAAAGAGGAAGAGGAAGGGTTTTGAATTATGCAGAACTTATCAAAATAAAAATACACCCAAAATTCCTTAAAACACATCCAATATTGCTACAAATACAAAAAAATATTTTCTCTAATGCTATATTTTTTCTTCTGAATTGAACCACACCTCAGCCACTTGATTGGATTCAAAACAATAATTAATTTTGTTCTAGTTCAATTAACAATCTGAACATGAATTATTCATTATCTTCAACAACGAGATAACTGATGATGGAGGAGAAAGAGAAAATGAAAGGAGGAGAAGAAATTCCAATAAAAAAGGAGGAAGAGGAGGAGGAATAGGTGGTGTTGATGACGACGATAATGAAGAAGAACATGCAGTAACTGCACATTTTTTGAAAAGCGCGTGAATATAAATAACTTGTAAAGACTTATATAGAAAAAACGTTTATATGTGAAGAATAATTGTAAAAATTTTTATACTTATAAAAAAATGTGTATAACAATAATGAATTGAGCAAAATATATTGAATAGAGAAAACTAGTTATTCTTTATTTTGTTCACTGCCAAACTTTATTCATTAGATTGAACAATGATTCCACTTTATCATTTAAAATAAGAAAAGTATAGAAAAATAATTTTTAATCAGTTAATTTTAAATAATTATAATTAATAATTATTAATTTTATATTTTTAAAAATAAAATTTAAATAATTACTAATAAATAATAATTAATTAATATAAAATATAATTCAAAAAGTTTATTGGCTTGTTCAGCTTTTCTCTCAAATTCTTCAATAATGGCATGCTTCTGCTTCATTCCTCTCTAATCATTGTTAGCTCAATTCTTTATATCAATGATAAAGTTAGAACAATCTGTGTATATTCACTTTGTGTTGTTACCTATATTCATTCATTATTAGATAAGATGAAAGACACATTTTATATGTATCAATTGGCTTACTGAATAATGTATGCGATAAAATTGAACACAAATAACACGATTCTTGTAATGTATACATATACCACAAACATTTTTGTGTTTCCAGTGCCATGGGCATATGAGAAGCCAACCAAAAAATCTTATATACAGAGAAAAAAAACAGTCCATTAATTAATTATCATGTATTTATATATATTATTTAACTAATTTTTAACATATATTTTATATTTTAATATATATTTTATATTGATGATTAATTTAATGATTAATTTTTTATATATATCTAATATGATTGAAAAATAACACATGAATTTTGATAATTATATGTTCCATTTAAAAAAAAAAAGGGAAGGAACAAAATTCATTCCGTTTCTTGAAAGTGCAGTCTGCTTGTAATGGAAGAAACAGAATTAAAGAAAGAAGAGGAGGCCAGAATTACGCTAACTTGTAATACAAGAAACCGATCGGTTAGGCAAAATTGATATAATTCTGTTAATTAGTTAGAATCAGGTTGTACAGTTATGTTAGTTACAGAAGTAGTCATTACTCAATGAGTGTAACTATGAGTCTTGACTCTTGAAGAGTTATTCACATATCAGTTTTTCTCTGTTTTCATTATGTTCTTCATTCAAGAACCCCATCCATCATAGCTTCACAGCTGCATTGTTCATTGTTCATAGTTCAGACCTCAAACTTTCACACTGCTTCTACTAGTGTACAATACTGTACAATTCCAAAAATGTCACAGAACACAATCATCAATATCTCATCATTCTATGGATTCAACAACTAAATGTGTGTTGAATTGTCGTTTGTCAAACTGTAGTTTGAATGAAAGTAATTTTATAAAATTAATTTTAGGTAAAAAATAAGTTTGTGTCAGCATGATTTATGTTTGGTAATTCTATACTAAAATTAATTTTGATAAAATAAATATAATTTAGATAATATTAGTTAAAATCACTTTTAGATAGATAATTACTAAAAAAGATATAATATGAAATTATAATATTATTTTTGTATGCATGTTTAATTTTTTGATACTTTTTTCTGATATATTTTTTATATAGTATATATTTAGTATTCTTAGTACTCTTTTTTAATACGCTATAATTTTTTATTATTATTTATGGTTAATTTTTTTGTTAATTTACTTTATCTAATGAGATCAATAAATCATATTATAAAATATAATAATAAATATAATACAAAAAAATCATAATTATAAAAGTGTATACTGTCAAACAAAAAATTACTAAAAATAAAAATAACAAATAATAGAAAAAGAGCTCATATAAAGAGAAATAATAAGAATTTTATAAAAAACCACGAACCGGTAGTTGAACCGATTAAACCAGTTCAATTCTGCCCGATACCGCACGAGAAAAGTGAAAAACCGTCGAAAACCTTAGAAAAATGTTAGAAGATAAACACCGGGTGTTAATTTTAAAAGTTTGGCCCGAAGTTAGGCCACACGAGCTAAAAACGCTAACGAGTTGGACCGGGCCCAAGTTGGGCCCAAACCCAACATATAAAAGGCTCATTTAATGAACCAAATCAGCCACAACACCAATTAAACACAACACACACAGCAGAAAAGAAAGGGGAAGAGAGGAAGAAAAAATACTATTCACCCTCTTTTTCTCTAGCTCATATCTTGAGCTACAGAGCTCCGATCGCCACACCGTTTGCGGCTATGCGTTTCTCGTGAAGAGCTCTACAAAGCCCATACAAGAAAATAGAGAGGTAATCACAAAATCTTTTCTATTCTTCTCTCCAAAATTTCGGTTCTTAGGGTTTGTGATTAAGTGAGTTTTTGTGATTTTGGATGTTTAGGTTTGTTCTAATCCTTACTTAGCATTGGGTTTTGACATCTAAATCTGTTGGAAGATGTAAGAGCCATTAAACCCTTGTGAATTTATGTTTAATTGGAATCCTAGGTTGATTTGAGGTGATTTATATGTATATAGTTTGATTATTGTGGCTTTGGGAGCTATTGCAACTTACTTGTGCTTATTGGAGTGGGATTGAAAGCTTGGATTGTGTTTGGAAGCTTGTTTGTGCTAATTTGGAGACTTGGTGCATATAGGGGATCGGCCAAGGTATGGTTTCACTTTCTTCTATGTCGTATATAATATTCACGGACACATAAGCTAATGACCCATAGGATAGGTTTGAATTTAAATGGTTGTTGAGTTGTTAAATAATTATATGTGGTGATTTATGATGAATTAATTATTATTGGGTTCGAGAATGATGAAGGATGGTAATATGATAATGATGATTGATTGTGTAAATTGAAAAGGCATAATGATGATATAAGTGATGTTGAATTGGATGATTTGGCATTATGGTTGTAAAAGTGTGATATATTGGTGTTGATGTTGAAGATGATGACATATGAAGGAAAATGTGGTAATGTTGGTGTATTAGGGCACAACAGTTTAATTTTGATGAAATATGAGGTTTTTGAATGGTTTGGTATGATTTGGAATGTGTATTGTAAGAAATTGTGTAAATAGTGAAGTTTGGTAAAATTGGGTTTTTGGCGAACTTTGTTTGATCATAACTTTTGCCTCGATTTTTAAAAATTAATTAAACTCGTCTAGAATTAAAGATCTTTGAAACCCTTTTAAATTGGTATAAAGTTTATGAAATTTGGAATTTTGTAGAGGAAGTTATGATCATTCAAAGTTGGTGTTAAAAATCTGAAATCCTGCAAGGTTGCAGAATTTCATGATTTCTGATATGTGCAGGCGCACACCCTTGTGTGGACGCACAACCTGCGAAAATTTTGATCTGTGCGGACGCACACACATGTGTTCACGCATAGGCAGGGAAGTGCGATCTGTTTGCAGCACTAGCACAGCTTGTGCGCACACATATCTAAGGAAGAATTTCAACCTATGCAGACGCACAGGCCTGTGCGGACGCACACGTTGGGAAGGCTAGTCTGTTAAGGGCGCTGGCACAGGTTGTGCGAGTGAAAAGATTCTGTATGTTTTCCCCCTATGCGTACGCACACCCCTATGCGTACGCACACATTTTAAAATTTCCAGGGCGTGCACACGCACAGACCCCTGTGCGCACACGTCCTGTTTCTCAAATTTTACTTGTTTTTCAACTATTTTACCTTCCCAATAAGGTTGTAAGCTTCTATAACAAAATTTTAAGACTTTTGGGCCTAGTTTTGAGTATTAGAACATGGGATATAACTTAAGGATTCTAGTATATGATTTTATGATAAATTAGAAAACGGAGGCCTAGGTTTCTGGAGTACTGAGAATGGTTTGACGTTAGGTGAAGGATGCTTGATATGAGATGAGGAACGATGAACTTTTGATATTTGGAAATTGAATTATGAATGGACAGTGGTTGAGATGAGTCGGGGACTCGGATTGAGATGATGGATCTCTATATACTGAAAATGCTTTTTGAAAACCACTGAAATAATGTTTTTACTGAGATTATGAGACGATATGTGCCCGGCAGGGATGGTGGTTAATACCGCCTGTCGAGGTAGCGGCGGCGGCGTAAGGATGGTGGTCAATCCCGCTTACGTTGAGATGTGAGGTCTGAGGCAAGAGTATCCCGCTCGTATCCCATCGGAACTATAGAGCGTGCAGGCACCGGTACCTGGACAGTGATCCGAGCACTATATCTTGAGGGTTCCCATATGAGAAATCTGAATGGCGACATCAATGGAGATGTTTCGGGTTCGCAATTGAACCAACAATGTGATATCACAGCCAGTAGGGCAGGCATTCATCATATGCATTTTCTATCTGTTTGTATGCTTTGTTTACTTGTAATGGCTTGCCTAATTGAATAACATGCTTACTTGCTATCTGAATTATTTGCCTTATAGGCTTCTACTTGTGCTTTACTTGCATTGTAGATTACCTGTGTTTTCAACTGGGATTTAGGAGGTTCGGAAGGCGGTGGCGATGGGATCGCATGGAGGATAGGTTGGTGAAGGCTGTGGGACAATGGTGTTTGGTTAGAGTAGAAATCCCTAAGATAGATTACCCGGTTTATTTAAGTCAATGTTGGTATATTATGCTTATCTATTTTAGAATGCTTAAGTAATGAAATCTTGTGATGGATATGGAGCTTAGGATTGCCTTTGGTGTCACGGGATCTTATATCCTACATCACTGGGCACTGTTACCATACTGAGAACCTTCGGTTCTCATACCATATTTTTTGTTGAGTTTTCAGATGCAGGTCGCAACTCACCTCAGTGAGTTGCTTTGGATGGTGACAGAAGTAGAGGATCTTGGATTCCTTTGGAGTCTTTTTGGTTTATTTTGTTTATATGTCTCTCACTTTTGTATTTTGTTTAGCCTAGAGGCTTGTATTTGAGAGAACAAAAAAATGTATAAGTTATTTTCACTGTACGGTTCTGTTTATCTGTATATGGCTAGCCGGCTTAAACTCCGCGAGTCGTGATGAGTTCCCTATGATATTATATACTTATCTTTTGTTATATGTTATCTGTTTCTTATGCCTTAAGCTAGTAGCTTCGTTAGTACACTTTAGGCTTTAAAATCCTGTTTTTGAGCTATATCTTTCATCGGGCTTTTAGATTATACTATTTTTCTATATATATATATATATATATATATATATATATATATTATATGAGCTTAGAACTGTCGTAATCTCTGATTAACCTTTGCTTTACGACGCGAGGTAAGGCTGAGGCTAATTAGGGTGTTACAAGTATTGTTTTGGTCCCTAACGTTTAGGGTCATAATCGAAATCATCTCTAACGTAATTTTTTATTTAGAATCGTCCTTAACATTTTTTTTGTATTAAAATCGTTCTTTTTAATAAAATTTTAATTTTATTACTAAATTACCCTTATTCTAATAAAAAAATTATAAAATTAAAAAAAGAAAAGAATGCGAGGGGGAAGAGAGAAAGGAAACGGCAAAGGACGTGAGGGGGGAGGAAAAGGGGGAAGGGAGAGGGGGAAGGGGAAGAGGGGAGGGGGACGGCGTCGGCAAATCTTTAAGTTGTCATCAACGTCATCGTCGGGAATCGCGAGGGAGAGACGAGACGTGAGCCACTGCCGTCGCTGACCTCGCCGCTGCTCCTCGCTACTGCACCTTTCTGTTTCTGCTTCTTGCTTGTCTTCTGCATCTTGCTTCGGCCTCTGCTTTCTACTTCTGCTTGAGCTTCTACTTGAGCTTTTGCTTCTACTTCTGCGTTTGTTTCTTTTCCTTCTATATTTGCTTCTAATTCTGATTTTGATTTGTTATTTTTGGATTTTATTGTTGTTGTGTGTTGATTTTATTGTTGAATTTGATGTTGTTATTTTTGAATTTGAATAATATGTTATTGTTGGTATTTTTGAATCTAATTATTAGTATTTTGGTGCACGAAATTGTGATACACAATGGCGCCAACAACTTGGTACGCACAATTGTAATCTCACTCTTTTTCACAACTTCGCACAACTAACCAGCAAGTGCACTGGGTCGTCCAAGTAATAAACCTTACGTGAGTAAGGGTCGATCCCACGGAGATTGTCAGCTTGAAGCAAGCTATGGTCACCTTGTAAATCTCAGTCAGGCGGATTCAAATGGGTTATGGAGTTTTGATAAATAAAAGATAAATAAACAGAAAATAAAGATAGAGATACTTATGTAATTCATTGGTGAGAATTTCAGATAAGTGCATAGAGATGCTTTGCTCCTGTTGAATCTCTGCTTTCCTACTACCTTCATCCAATCCTTCATACTCCTTTCCATGGCAAGCTGTATGTTCGGGTTTCATCGGCGTCAATGGCTACCTCCCGTCCTCTCAGTGAAAAAGGTCCTCTACGGTTTCCCGCATGGCTAATCATCTGTCGATTCTCGATCATATTGGAATAGGATTTACTATCCTTTTGCGTCTGTCACTACGCCCAACACTCGCGAGTTTGAAGCTCGTCACAGTCATCCCTTCCCAAATCCTACTCGGAATACCATAGACAATGTTTAGACTTTCTGGATCTCAGGAATGACCGCCAATAATTCTAGCTTATACCACGAAGACTCTGATCTCACAGAATGGAAGGCTCATTTGTCAGGCGAGGCAACCATGCATCGTGGACCAGGAATCCAAGAGATACACGCTCAATCTTATGTAGAACGGAAGTGGTTGTCAGGCACGCGTTCATAGGTGATAATGATGATGAGTGTCACGGATCATCACATTCATCAGGTTGAAGTGTGAGTGAATATCTTAGAACAAGAATAAGCATGAATTGAATAGAAGAACAATAGTAATTGCATTAATACTCGAAGAACAGCAGAGCTCCACACCTTAATCTATGGTGTGTAGAAACTCCACCGTTGAAACTACATAAGAACAAGGTCCAGGCATGGCCGTGAGACCAGCCCCCAAAATGTGATCAAGAGATCAAAATGTGATCAAAAGATATAAAATATAATAGTAAAAGGTCCTATTTATAATGAAACTAGCTACTAGGGTTTACAGAAATAGGTAAATGATGCAGAAATCCACTTTCGGGTCCACTTGGTGTGTGCTTGGGCTGAGCATTGAGCTTCACACGTGTAGAGATTTTTCTTGGAGTTAAACACCAGCTTTGGTGCCAGTTTGGGTGTTTAACTTCAACTTTTATGCCAGTTTTGGCGTTTTGACTTCAAAATAGCGCAAAGAAGGGGCATTTGAACGCCTGTTTGCGTCGTCAAAACTCAAGCAAAGTATAGACTATTATCTATTTCGGGAAAGCCCTGGATGTCTACTTTCCAACACAATTGAGAGCGCGCCATTTGGAGTTCTGTAGCTCCAGAAAATCAACTTCGAGTGCAGGGAGGTCAGAATCCAACAACATCTGTAGTCCTTTGTCAGCCTCTGAATCAGATTTTTGCTCAGGTCCCTCAATTTTAGCCAGAAAATACCTGAAATCACAGAAAAACACACAAACTCATAGTAAAGTCCAAAAATATGAATTTTGCATAAAAACTTATAAAAACATCCCAAAAAGTAGCTAGATCCTACTAAAAACTACCTAAAAATAATGCCAAAAAGCGTATAAATTATCCGCTCATCACAACACCAAACTTAAATTGATGCTTGTCCCCAAGCAACTGAAAACAAAATAGGATAAAAAGAAGAGAATATACAATAAATCCCACAGTATCAATGAAACTTAGTTCTATTTAGATGAGCGGGCTTGTAGCTTTTTGCTTCTGAACAGTTTTGGCATCTCACTTTTTCCTTTGAAATTCAGAATGATTGGCATCTATAGGAACTCAGAATTTTAGAAAGTGTTATTGATTCTCCTAGTTAATTATGTTGATTCTTGAACACAGCTACTTTATGAGTCTTGGCCGTGGCCCTAAGCACTTTATTTTCCAGTATTACCACCGGATACATAAATGCCACAGACACATAACTGGGTGAACCTTTTCAGATTGTGACTTAGCTTTGCTAAAGTCCCCAGTTGGAGGTGTCCAGAGCTCTTAAGCACACTCTTTTTGCTTTGGATCACGACTTTAACCACTCAGTCTCAAGTTTTTCACTTGGACCTGCATACCACAAGCACATGGTTAGGGACAGCTTGATTTAGCCGCTTAGGCCTGGATTTTATTCCTTTAGGCCCTCCTATCCATTAATGCTTAAAGCCTTGGATCCTTTTTACCCTTGCCTTTTGGTTTAAAGGGCTATTGTCTTTTTCTGCTTGCTTTTTCTTTTTCTTTTCTCTCTCTTTTTTTTCACCATTTTTTTCTTTTCTCTTTTTTTTTCACTGCTTTTTCTTGCTTTAAGAACGAATTTCATTATTTTCCAGATTATCAATAATATTTTTCTTTGTTCATCATTCTTTCAAGAGCCAGCAACTTTAACATTCATAAACAACAAGATCAAAAATATGCACTGTTCAAGCATTCATTCTGAGAACAAAAAATATTGCCACCACATCAAAATAATTAAACTAGTTTCAAGATAAAATTTGAAACCCAAGTACTTCTTGTTCTTTTGTAATTAAGCATATTTTTCATTAAAGAGAGGTGAAGGATTCATGGAGTTATTCATATCTTTAAGACATAGACACTAGACACTAATGATCATGTAGTGAAGACACAAACATAGATAGAACATACAGCATAAAGACGAAAACAGAAAATAAATAGACAAGGAAATTAAGGAATGAGTCCACCTTAGTGTGGGTGGCATCTTCCTCTTGAAGAACCAATGGAACTTTTGAGCTCCTCTACGTCTCTTCCTTGCCTTTGTTGCTCCATCCTTAGTGATTTTGGTGCTCCTATCCTTAGTTGCTCCCAATAGTTATGTGGATGAAAATGTATCCCTAGAGGCATCTCAGAGATTTCTTGATGAAGAATTTCCTCATGCTCTTGTTGAGGTCCATGAGTGGGCTCTCTTGATGTGCAGTCAAATGCTCTACTACTGAGTTACGGACCCTTGAGATGAATCTCTCCATCTCCCATGACTCGGAGGTGGAAGCTTTTGTCTTCCCTTTCTTCTTTCTAGAGGTTTCTCCGGCCTTAGGTGCCATAATTGGTTGTGGAAAAACAAAAGTAATGCTTTTACCACACCAAACTTAAAATGTTTGCTCATCCTCGAGCAAAAGAAGAAGGAAAGATGTAGAAGAAGAAGAAAATGGAGGAGATGGAAGGTATATAGGGTTCAGCCAAGGGTAGAAGAAGGTGGTTGTGATGTGTGAAAATGAAGGGGTGAAGGATATTTGGGGAAGAGATATGGAGGTGATTGGTGAAGGGTATTTGGGGAAGAGTGTTGTAGAAAGATGTAAAGAGGAGAGAGAATGAGTTGAGGTTGGTGGGGATCCTGTGGGGTCCACAGATCCTGAAGTGCCAAGGAATTCTTCATCCCTGCTCAAATTGGGCGTTCACAACACCCTAGAGTGCAATTTTGGCGTTTAAACGCCAGTCTACTGCCCTATTCTGGCGTTTAAATGCCAGCTGGTGCACGAAATTGCAATCATACTTTTGCAATTACGCACAACTAACCAGCAAGTGCACTGGGTCGTCCAAGTAATACCTTACGTGAGTAAGGGTCGATCCCACGGAGATTGTCGGCTTGAAGCAAGCTATGGTTATCTTGTAAATCTTAGTCAGGATATCAGAAATTATCAGGATTGATTGTGAAAAGCAAAAGAACATGAAATAAGTACTTGTTTTGCAGTAATGGAGAATAGGTTGAGGCTTTGGAGATGCTCGGCCTTCTGGATCTCTGCTTTTCTACTGTCTTCTTCCTCAAACACGCAAGGCTCCTTCCATGGCAAGCTGTATGTAGGGTTTCACCGTTGTCAGTGGCTACCTCCCATCCTCTCAGTGGAAATGTTCAACGCACCCTGTCACGGCACGGCTATCCATTTGTCGGTTCTCGATCAGGCCGGAATAGAATCCATTGATTCTTTTGCGTCTGTCACTAACGCCCCGCCTTCAGGAGTTTGAAGCTCGTCACAGTCATTCAATCATTGAATCCTACTCAGAATATCACAGACAAGATTTAGACCTTCCGGATTCTCTTGAATGCCGCCATCAATTCTAGCTTATACCACGAAGATTCTGATTAAGGAATCCAAGAGATATCTACTCAATCTAAGGTAGAACGGAGGTGGTTGTCAGGCACACGTTCATAGTTGAGAATATGATGAGTGTCACGTATCATCACATGTAGTACCTATGCACAATTACTCAAGAGGGGGGTGAATTGAGTATTGCAATAACAATGAATCTTTTTACGAAAGTTAAAGACAATATACAAAAGTGTTATTGTACTAGTATTTTTCCAAGAGCTTAACTCAATTGCTAAGCATTTATAAGGAGCTTTTACTTTCCAATAGACACCAACTCAAGTAAATTGATCAAGCTTTTCACCAATCGGACTTAAGCCACTCCTTAAGTACTTACGAAGCTACTTTTCGATCACAATTTATTTGCTCAAAGGTAAAAGACAATAATATTGAAGAGATGAGTTTGGAGAAATGCAAACGCTATTTAGAGTGGTTCGGCACAATCCTTGTCCTACGTCCACTTTCTTTCTCAATCGCAATTGAGAAGTTCCACTATAGCCAAGCTTCAAGGTGCTCGCGCAAAACCTTTTACAATCCGAGTCCTTAGTTTCGAACACCTCACGGTATATGATCACCACTCGTATACTAACCCACTCCACTTAGAGATACCTTCTCTAAGATTTGCCTTGAGTACTTAGTATACCTCTTTGGTATCCTCACCGACTATAGTGTTTGTAACTCTTGACTCAACCTTGGAGATCACACTCCAATTTACAAGGTGTACAAGAAAACAATTCTCAAAGAATTATTGAGATGAAATGAGTACTCTCTAGAAGAGTGTATGATTACAAGTTTAGCACTATTGAACCAATTGATATTGCTCTCTCAAATTGTGTATTATATCACTTTAAAAAATGTGTAGAATGAAAGAATATGAACAAGATAGTTTCCAAATACTCAAAATTGTGAAATAAGGCTTCAATCCATCCATTTATAGATTCCCCAAACCTTAGAAACGTTGGGGAATTAATGGGATGGAGCCTTTATGTCAAAACTAGCCGTTTTTTATGTTTTTGAATTATTTGCATCGATGCATAACACTTTGCATCGATGCAAATGTGTCTTCGACGCTGAAATTTGAATTTTCAGCTAAGTTGCATCGATGCAAACATCTTTACATCGATGCAACAAGTCGTTGCATGCTTTGCATCGATGCAAGATGAGTGTGCATCGATGCAAACCTTAAAGAATGGCTTAAAATCACTTCAAAATGCTTAGGATTGATCTCAAACTTGTTGGAGTCAATTCCTATGCTTTTGTACCTTTAAAAACAAGTTTTTTAAACCATTTGGCTAGCATCGAATTGTAAGATGTGCATCAAAACATTTTGTGAGTGTGTATTGAGAGATTTAGCAATTGGTTCTTAACAAGAAGTTACCTAAGTCCTAAGACACTATACTTGTCTTCAAATGTTGTGGACTTGAGTTTCTTGTTGTTGTTGTGTTGCTTTCAACTCTTCATTCCTCAACGTTGAATGTTGGTTGATCTTTCAACATGCTTGTTCATTCAAGTTGTTTGATGGTTTGTCTTTCATGTCATTTGTTGGTTTGTCATTCATCAAAACCTACGAATACAAACTTCGCATACAAGCAACATGATTTACAATTTCCCCCTTTTTGATAATGACAAACCAATTTTGAGGATATGCATTTATAAATGATTTTGAAAGCAACAATAATGCACTTTGTTTTATAGAAAGCTTTGGAGAAGACTTCACAAAAAATTTTGCAGGAGTTCCCCCTAAATATGTGCATTTGTTCCCTTAAAGGGCGTTTATCAAAGAAAATAATTTAGATATCAAAGTTTTTGCTTAGCGGAAGTCTTTTTGAAATCATTGTTTCGCAAACTTATTTCTTCTTTTCAAATCCTCAAACTTCTTCTTTTTCAAGAGTTCAAAACTTCAAATATCCTCAAACTTTTCTTCCCCCTTTTGACATTATCAAAAAGAAAGGAGTTTGAAATGTGTCATAGAAGCATGCATAAAACAATGAATTTTTTTTTTTAAGTTCAATTTCTCTATTAATCTCAAGGATGAGATATTCCCCCTTTCAAAAAGAATTTGATTTCCTCTTTTTATATATAACAAGCATGCATGATTCCCCCTAAAGAAGTGAAATATATCAAGGCATGCATATTAACTTAAAATAGGGGTACCAAGCCTATTTTGAGTTATTCACCAAATAAGCATACAAGCATTAATCATTAAACAAAATTATGAAGGAAATATCAAAGTATTTAAACCATAATAGAAATTCTTAGCTTACTAGGAGTTAGTTTAACAATTCATATAATCAAATAAACATAAAGCAATAAAAAGTGACTTTGGTGCAAAAATGTGGGGTTTTGTTGCTCAAAAATGCCAAATTCACGTGTTTTTGTGCAATTTGGTCGTGTTTGCATCGATGCAATAGGCTTTGCATCGATGCACATAGCACGTCGTGTGCTTTGCATCAATGCAAAGTTTGGTTGCATCGATGCAACATGCATCATTTTGCCCAAAATCACCAAATTTTCATCCTTTGGTGGTTCTTTCTTCAATCCTTTGAGTTCCATCATCTATATACTCACTTAAACCATTATAAACTTCAATTTGTTGATCCTCCATTGTTTATAATCTTCAAATTCTTCAATCTACCTCAAGATTAATCACTCATTCATCAACTCATAAACCTACAAAACAATGGCTAATTGGATATCTCCAATGCTTAATTTAGTAAGAGATACAAAAATAGCAATATAAATACAATGAATTCAAACAAATCATATTAGATTAGAATCCAAGATACCAAGTTCATTTCGGATGTTAAAAAAACTTTCTTTACATAAAGGTTTAGTGAAGATGTCCGCTAGTTGTTTACTAGTTTCGACAAATTCAATAACCACATCACCCTTTTCAACATGGTCTCTTATGAAGTGATGTCTAATCTCAATATGCTTGGTTCTTGAATGTTGAACCGGATTCTTGGTTAAATTTATTGCACTAGTATTATCACATTTGATAGGAATGTGATCAAGCATGAGTCCATAGTCCATAAGTTGTTGTTTCATCCATAAAATTTGGGCGCAACAACTACCGGCGGCTACATACTCGGCTTCGGCGGTAGACAAGGCTACACTTACTTGTTTCTTACTATGCCATGAAACAAGAGAGTTTCCTAGCAAGTGACAAGTGCCGCTAGTGCTTTTCCTATCCAATTTGCAACCGGCAAAATCGGAATCGGAATAACCAATCAAATCACAAGTGGATCCTTTCGGATACCACAATCCAACATTTAATGTTCCTATGAGATACTTCATAATCCTTTTTACCGTACTTAAGTGAGATTCCTTAGGATTAGCTTGGTATCTCGCACACATGCATACACTAAACATGATATCTGGCCTACTTGCCGTTAGATAAAGTAATGATCCTATCATGCCTCTATACTTCTTTACATCTATGCTTTTACCTTGTTCATCTTTGTCAAGGTAGCAAGTAGTGCTCATTGGTGTGTCCATTGCCTTAGCATTGTCCATTCCAAATCTTTTGAGCAGTTCCTTGCAATATTTGGTTTGGCTAACGAAGGTTCCTTCTTTTCCTTGTTTGATTTGAAGACCAAGGAAGAAGTTGAGTTCGCCCATCATGGACATTTCAAATTCACTTTGCATGAGGTTTGAGAAAAACTTGCAAAGTGATTCGTTAGTTGAACCAAATATTATGTCATCGACGTAAACTTGTATCAAAAGGATATTTTTGTTTTCAATCAAGATAAATAAAGTTGTATCAACCTTCCCTCTTCTAAAACCCTTTTCTATTAAAAACTTGCTCAAACGTTCATACCAAGCTCTTGGAGCTTGTTTAAGACCATAAAGAGCTTTCTTGAGTTTCAAAACATGATTAGGATTTTCATAATCCTCAAAACCGGGAGGTTGTTCAACATATACTTCTTCTTGAATGAAACCATTAAGAAAGGCACTCTTAACATCCATTTGATAAAGTTTGAAGTTATAAGAGGATGCAAAAGCAAGTAGCATCCTAATTGCTTCTAATCTAGCTACGGCAGCATAAGTTTCGTCATAATCAATGCCTTCCTCTTGATTATAACCTTTAGCTACTAATCTAGCTTTGTTTCTAACAATTGTACCATTTTCATCGAGTTTATTTCTAAAAACCCATTTTGTTCCTACAATTGTTTGATTACTTGGTTTAGGCACCAATTCCCAAACGTCATTTCGTTTGAATTGGTTAAGCTCCTCTTGCATTGCCATAGCCCAATGTTCATCATTAATTGCGGACTCAATGGTAGATGGTTCAATTTGAGAAACAAAAGCACTATATGCAAATAAATTTCTAAAAGTGGATCGAGTTGTTACCCCTTTCGAAACATCACCAATGACGTTGTCTAGAGGATGATCCTTTGAAGTATGCCAATCCTTTGGAAGTGCATTTATTTGTACTTGTGATGGTTCAATTTCTTCAACTTGAACGCTATCCTTTGTTGAGCTTGTAGAGGCTTCATTTAAATCTTTTTCTTTGTCTTCACCATTCAAATTTAGTGAATCAAAGTTTTCTACAATTTCATCAAAATCTTTTCTAGCACAACAATGGTTAGTTTCATCAAAAGCGACATGAATACTTTCTTCCATAGTCATGATGCGTTTATTATATACTCTAAAAGCTTTGCTAGTTAAAGAGTAGCCTAAGAAGATTCCTTCATCAGCCTTAGCATCAAATTTGCCTAAGTTATCTTTTCCATTGTTTAGAATAAAGCATTTACAACCAAAGACGTGAAGGTGGGAAATATTTGGCTTTCTTCCTTTGTACAATTTGTACGGTGTTTTCTTAAGAATAGGTCGAATGATAATCCTATTCATAACATAACACGCGGTACTAACCGCATCCGCCCAAAAGTACTTAGGAATCTTAGCCTCATTGAGCATAGTTCTCGCCATTTCTTCTAAATGACGATTTTTCCTTTCAACCACACCATTTTGTTGTGGTGTTCTAGGAGAGGAAAAATTATGCTCAATGCCATTTTCTTCACAAAAAGTTTCAAAAAGATTGTTTTCAAATTCTCCACCATGATCACTTCTAATAGATGATATATGCAAATTCTTTTCATTTTGAATAACTTTGGCTAATCTTTTGAATGCTCGAAATGCATCACTCTTGTTTGCTAGGAACAAGGTCCATGTAAATCGAGAGTAATCATCAACAATAACTAAAGCATAGTAATTGCCACCAAAGCTCATAGTCCTAGAAGGACCAAATAAATCCATGTGCAAAAGTTGTAATGGCCTTGTTGTTGAAACAATGTTTTTGGATTTAAAAGAGGCCTTTACTTGTTTTCTCTTTTGACATGCGTCGCAAAGGACGTCTTTTTCAAAACGTAGTTTTGGTAAGCCAATTACTAACTCTTTAGAGACCAACTTGTTAAGATGGTCCATGTTAGCATGAGCTACTCTACGATGCCATAACCAAGTTTCATCATTTTTACTAACAAGGCATTTCACATCATTTGAGGAAACTTCATTTAGATTAATCATGTATACATTGTCAACACGGTGCCCAATTAGCACAATTTTATTAGTGTCTTGCCTTTTTATCAAACAACATTTTGAATCAAAGGTGACTAAGTTTCCTTTGTCACAAAGTTGGCTAACACTAATGAGATTATGTTTGAGACCTTTGACAAGTATAACATTATCTATGGAGGTAGAAGGATTTTTACCAACTTTTCCAACGCCGATTACTTTGCCGGTGTTGTTGTCTCCATAGATCACGTTTCCTCCGTTTGTAGGCTCTATTGCGGTGAACTTTGATTCATCGCCGGTCATGTGTTTGGAGCATCCACTATCAACATACCAATTTGTATCCTTAGCTCCAACACGTACCTACAAAATAATTAAAATTGGGATTTAGGTACCCAAGTGAATTTGGGTCCTTGATGGTTAGTATGAGCATAATGCCCATAAGGTGTCCATCTCGTATCTTGACTACGAAAGTTTATATGTTTAATTCTAGTAAAGCATACGGGTGCTATATGACCTACTTTATTACAATAATGACATATGACATTTGGATTATGCATCCTATGCATGTTTCTAAATGGTTGCCTAGGTTGTTTCCTAAATGCAACATCTTTTGATCTATATGCATTGTGATTATAATTTCTAAATGAAGCATGTTGAGGAGGATGTTTAAAGGCTTCATTCCTTTTAGGCATGCTTACCTTTTGGGCTTGCGGTTGCCTAATAGGAGTTTTAGCATTTTTAAATTTTCCTTTTTCAAAACCCAAACCTTCCTTATTATGAACATGCTTTTGGTTTTTCAACATTTTATCTAAGTTCTTTGAGGATTCATTGAACTTAGCTAAAGTGTTCTTAAGATTTGTAATTTCATTTTCATGCATTTTACAAGATTTGTATGGATCACTACTTGTGCTACACTTATCTTTTCCAAGATTGATATTCTCGTTTTTCAACATCTCATTTTGTTTTAAAAGTTCCATATTCTTTTTCTTTAGGAGAGAATAATCTTGGGTAAGTTTTGTGTACACCTCAAGTAAGGCATCATATTCATCTTGTAAATTAAAAGAAGTGGAGTTGTCATCACTAACCTTTTCTTCGCTTGCCATTAAGCAAAGATTTGCAACCTCGTCATCATCGGAGTCGGATTCATCCTCGTTCTCCCATGATATGTATGCTTTCTCCTTCTTCTTAAATTTCTTGTTTTTGTCCTCCTTTTGAAGTTTTGGACAATTGGGTTTGATGTGTCCAACTTCTCCACACTCATAGCATTTTGGTACCTTTGTTTTGCTCTTGAAGTTTTTCTTCATTGCAAACTTATTGAATCTTTTTAATAAGAGTACAAATTCTTCATCTCCTTCTTCTTCATTATCATCACTCTCTTCTTGCAGTGAAGTTGTTTTAAGGGCGAGACTTTTCTTCTTGCTTTCTTCACCTTTTTGTCTATTTAGCATAGTCATTTCATAGGTGAGTAGATTACCTCGTAGTTGATCAAATGTAAGTTGATCATAGAGCCTTCCTTCCACAATGGCGTTCACTTTGGAGTTCCATTTTGGTGTAAGGCTTGTAAGCACCTTGGTCACAATTTGTTTATCATTGTATTTTGTGCCAAGCATGCTTAGATTGTTGAAGATCTTGGAGAGTCTTTCAAGAGCTTCTTCAATGCTCTCTTCATCTTTCATTTTAAAATTTTCCCATTCATGAACCAACATAAATACCTTTGATTCTTTAACGTGGTCGGTTCCTTCGTAAGTGATTTGGAGTTTATCCCAAATCTCTTTAGCGGTTTCACATGTAGAGATCTTCATATAATCATGCTCGTTAAGTGCACACTGAATGAAGTTGATGGCTTTATCATTCATTGCCACTTTCTTCCAATCATCGTCACTATATTCATCTTCTCCTTTCGGTACTTGCTTTGAGACGGAGACTTCTCCTTCTTTAGCGCTTGTTGTCTTTGTTGGAATGTGATTTCCATTTTCAATCACTTTCCAAATTCTCACATCTTGAGAACGGATCCAAATTCTCATCTTATTTTTCCAATAAGAGTAATTTGTTCCGCTGAAAAGAGGAGGTCTAGCGGTTGAGTTACCTTCGCTAGTGTTGTTGTTGTTAAAGCCTGTGCTTGCCATGATCTTTTCCCTTAAACGGTTAAGTCTTTCAAAGGGTTAAGCTCTGATACCACTTGTAGTACCTATGCACAATTACTCAAGAGGGGGGTGAATTGAGTATTGCAATAACAATGAATCTTTTTACGAAAGTTAAAGACAATATACAAAAGTGTTATTGTACTAGTATTTTTCCAAGAGCTTAACTCAATTGCTAAGCATTTATAAGGAGCTTTTACTTTCCAATAGACACCAACTCAAATAAATTGATCAAGCTTTTCACCAATCGGACTTAAGCCACTCCTTAAGTACTTATGAAGCTACTTTTCGATCACAATTTATTTGCTCAAAGGTAAAAGACAATAATATTGAAGAGATGAGTTTGGAGAAATGCAAACGCTATTTAGAGTGGTTCGGCACAATCCTTGTCCTACGTCCACTTTCTTTCTCAATCGCAATTGAGAAGTTCCACTATAGCCAAGCTTCAAGGTGCTCGCGCAAAACCTTTTACAATCCGAGTCCTTAGTTTCTAACACCTCACGGTATATGATCACCACTCGTATACTAACCCACTCCACTTAGAGATACCTTCTCTAAGATTTGCCTTGAGTACTTAGTATACCTCTTTGGTATCCTCACCGACTATAGTGTTTGTAACTCTTGACTCAACCTTGGAGATCACACTCCAATTTACAAGGTGTACAAGAAAACAATTCTCAAAGAATTATTGAGATGAAATGAGTACTCTCTAGAAGAGTGTATGATTACAAGTTTAGCACTATTGAACCAATTGATATTGCTCTCTCAAATTGTGTATTATATCACTTTAAAAAATGTGTAGAATGAAAGAATATGAACAAGATAGTTTCCAAATACTCAAAATTGTGAAATAAGGCTTCAATCCATCCATTTATAGATTCCCCAAACCTTAGAAACGTTGGGGAATTAATGGGATGGAGCCTTTATGTCAAAACTAGCCGTTTTTTATGTTTTTGAATTATTTGCATCGATGCATAACACTTTGCATCGATGCAAATGTGTCTTCGACGCTGAAATTTGAATTTTCAGCTAGGTTGCATCGATGCAAACATCTTTGCATCGATGCAACAAGTCGTTGCATGCTTTGCATCGATGCAAGATGAGTGTGCATCGATGCAAACCTTAAAGAATGGCTTAAAATCACTTCAAAATGCTTAGGATTGATCTCAAACTTGTTGGAGTCAATTCCTATGCTTTTGTACCTTTGAAAACAAGTTTTTTAAACCATTTGGCTAGCATCGAATTGTAAAATGTGCATCAAAACATTTTGTGAGTGTGTGTTGAGAGATTTAGCAATTGGTTCTTAACAAGAAGTTACCTAAGTCCTAAGACACTATACTTGTCTTCAAATGTTGTGGACTTGAGTTTCTTGTTGTTGTTGTGTTGCTTTCAACTCTTCATTCCTCAACGTTGAATGTTGGTTGATCTTTCAACATGCTTGTTCATTCAAGTTGTTTGATGGTTTGTCTTTCATGTCGTTTGTTGGTTTGTCATTCATCAAAACCTACGAATACAAACTTCGCATACAAGCAACATGATTTACATCACATTCATCCGAGTTAAGAACAAGTGATATCTTAGAATGGAAGCAAGCATGATTGAATAAGAAACAGTAGTAATTGCATTAATCCATCAAGACACAGCAGAGCTCCTCACCCCCAACCATGGGGTTTAGAGACTCATGCCGTGGAAGGTACACAAAGAAACGTGTAAAGTGTCATGAGGTCCCGATACAATGTCAAAAGATCCTATTAATAGTAAAGTAGTAACCTAGGGTGTACAGAAATAAGTAAATGACGTAAAAATCCACTTCTGGGTCCACTTAGTGTGTGCTTGGGCTGAGCAATGAAGCATTTTCGTGTAGAGACCTTTTCTGGAGTTAAACGCCAGCTTTTATGCCAGTTTGGGCGTTTAACTCCAAGTTTTATGCCAGTTCCAGCGTTAAACGCTGGAAATTCTGAGGCTGATTTGCCACGCCGGTTTGGGCCATCAAATCTCGGGCAAAGTATGGACTATCTATTGCTGGAAAGCCCAGGATGTCTACTTTCCAACGCCATTGAGAGCGCGCCAATTGGGCTTCTGTAGCTCCAGAAAATCCACTTCGAGTGCAGGGAGGTCAGAATCCAACAGCATCTGCAGTCCTTTTCAGTCTCTGAATCAGATTTTTGCTCAGGTCCCTCAATTTCAGCCAGAAAATACCTGAAATCACAGAAAAACACACAAACCCATAGTAAAGTCCAGAAAAGTGAATTTTAACTAAAAACTAATAAAAATATACTAAAAACTAACTAAATCATACTAAAAATATACTAAAAACAATGCCAAAAAGCGTATAAATTATCCGCTCATCACAACACCAAACTTAAATTGTTGCTTGTCCTCAAGCAACTGAAAATCAAATAAGATAAAAAGAAGAGAATATACTATAGACTCCAAATTATCAATGAAACTTAGCTCCAAATTAGATGAGCGGGACTAGTAGCTTTTTGCCTCCGAACAGTTTTGGCATCTCACTTTATCCTTTGAAATTCAGAATGATTGGCTTCTTTAGGAACTCAGAATCCAGATAGTGTTATTGATTCTCCTAGTTAAGTGTGATGATTCTTGAACACAGCTACTTTATGAGTCTTGGCTGTGGCCCAAAGCACTCTGTCTTCCAGTATTACCACCGGATACATACATGCCACAGACACATAATTGGGTGAACCTTTTCAGATTGTGACTCAGCTTTGCTAGAGTCCCCAATTAGAGGTGTCCAGGGTTCTTAAGCACACTCTCCTTTGCCTTGGTTCACAACTTTTATTTCTTTCTTTTTCTTTCTTTTTCTTTTTTTCTTTTTTTTTTGAAATTTTTTTTTTTTGTATTCACTGCTTTTTCTTGCTTCAAGAATCATTTTTGTGATTTTTCAGATCCTCAATAACATGTCTCTTTTTTCATCATTCTTTCAAGAGCCAATAATTTTAACATTCATGAATAACAAATTCAAAAGACATATGCACTGTTCAAGCATACATTCAGAAAACAGAAAGTATTGTCACCACATCAAACCAATTAAGCTAGTTTCAAGGATAAATTTCGAAATCCTGTACTTCTTGTTCTTTTGTGATTAAAGCATTTTTCATTTAAGAGAGGTGATGGATTCATAGGACATTCATAGCTTTAAGACATGAATTTTAAATTTCATTAATTATGAATTAAGAACAAGACTCAAAAATAGATATAAGATGAGACTAAAAAAAATTAGAGAACAAAAATTTAAACTAGGCTCCTAATGATAGAGGTTTTCACAGAGTTAGGACTCAACAACCTTGATTTTGAGAAGTGGATGCTCCCTCAGCTTGAGAGGAGAGCTTTTGGCGTTTCAACTCTTGGAGTTCACGCCCCTGCTTCTTTTGTTCCTTCAGCAATTTGCAGAGCATGCAGTTCTGATTCTGCTGTTCTTCCTTAAGTTGCTCCATAGTCTCTTGCAACTTGTTGATAGATGCTTCTAGGCTGGCCCAGTAGCCAATTTCAGGGAATTCAGGGAGGAACTCCTGCGCCCTCCTTTTGATAGAGTTGTCTTGCATTTGTCCTTCCATTGACTTCTTGGTGATTGGATGTTCAATGGGTATGAATTCATCTACTCCCATCTTCACCCCAGCCTCTTTACAGAGCAAGGAGATCAAGCTTGGGTAAGCTAGTTTGGCTTCAGTGGAATTCTAAGTTGCAATTGTGTAGATCTCACAAGCAATCACATGATGAACCTCCACTTCTTTTCCAAGCATAATGCAATGAATCATCACTGCTCTCTTGATAGTGACCTCAGAACGGTTGCTAGTGGGCAATATGGAACGCCCAATAAAGTCTAGCCAACCTCTTGCAATTGGTTTGAGGTCTCCCCTCTTGAGTTGGTTTGGGACACCCTTTGAATTGGTTATCCACTTAGTTCCAGGGAGGCATATGTCCTCTAGAACTTGATCCAACCCTTTATCTGCTCTCACCATTCTCCTATTAAAGGAGTCAGGATCATCTTGCAGTTGAGGCAATTTGAAGATTTCTCTTATTTTGTCCAGATGGAAGTACATAACTTTCCCTCTGACCATGGTTCTGTAAGTATGGTAAGCGGTTCCAGTCATTCTCTGCTTATCTGTTAGCCACAGATTTGAGTAGAATTCCTGAACCATATTCCTTCCAACCTTTATCTCAGGATTGGTTAGAACTTCCCATCCTCTGTTTCGAATTTGCTCTTGGATCCCCGGATATTCATCTTCTTTCAGATCAAATTTTACTTCCGGGATCACTGACCTCAGACCCATTATTTTGTGATAATGGTCTTCATGTTCTTTGGTTAAGAACTTCTCTTGATTCCAAAGATTCTTTGGGTTATTCTCTTTCTTGCCTCTTAAATTGGTTTGTTTTCCCTTAGGAGCCATGATCTTGATAAATCTTGGCTTAGTGATCACGGAAAAGCACACCAAACTTAGAGTTTTGCTTGTCCTCAAGCAAAAGAAAGGAAGGAGAAGAGAGAGGAGAAGAGCAAATTCGAATGGTGTGGGGGAATGGTGAGGCCGAACGTATTCTTATAAAGGGGGGGAAGGAGATTTCGAAAAAAATTGAGAAGAGATTTGAGATGATATGGAGAGGATTTGAAAAAAAAGGTGAGTTTTTGAATAAGATTTGGGATTGATTTGAGAGGGATTTGAAGAATGTTTCTGATTTATGAGGATTTTAAAGTGAATGATGAGAGGTTGAAGTGTGTTTATGTAGAAGAGTATGGGTAAGAAAAGGAAAGTTTAAAAAAAATTTGATTGAAAAACGAAATCTTGGTCCCCCCACCTTTCTGGCGTTAAACGCCCAGAATGGTGCCCATTCTGGCGTTTAACGCCCATTTGTTGCCCATTGTGGGCGTTTAACGCCCAGCCAGGGTCCCTGGCTGGCGTTAAACGCCAGAATTCCTTTATCACTAGGCGTTTTCCTAAACGCCCAGGATGCTGCACACCTGGCGTTAAACGCCCAGAATGGTGCCCATTCTGGCGTTTAACGCCCAAAATGGCACCATTCCTGGCGTTAAACGCCCAGAATGGTACCCATTCTGGCGTTTAACACCCAAAATGCCCCTTACTGGCGTTTTTTCGCCAGCAAGCTCTTTTTCTCTGCTTTTTGAGCTGAATTCTTCTGTAACTCTGTGAATTCCTTCATTTTTGATACTTGCCTCTGTAAAAACAAATCATATAACCTCCTAATGACTGGGTTGCCTCCCAGCAAGCGCTTCTTTACTGTCTTTAGCTGGACCTTTACTGAGAATCACTCAAGTCTCAGTTTTGAGCATTCTTGCTCAAAATTGTTTTCAAGATAATGCTTGATTCTCTGTCCATTAACAATGAACTTTTTGTCAGAATCAATATCCTGAAGCTCAACATATCCATATGGTGACACTCCTGTAATCACATACGGACCCCTCCACCGGGATTTAAGTTTTCCTGGAAACAATTTGAGCCTAGAGTTGAAGAGCAGAACTTTTTGTCCTGGCTCAAAGACTCTGGTTGACAACTTCTTGTCATGCCACTTCTTTGCCTTTTCCTTATAAATTTTTGCATTTTCAAAGGCATTGAGTCTGAACTCCTCTAGCTCATTTAACTGGAGCAATCTTTTTTCACCAGCTAACTGAGCACCCATGTTTAGGAATCTGGTTGCCCAGTAGGCTTTATGCTCCAGTTCCACGGGCAGATGACATGCCTTCCCATACACCAGTTGGTATGGAGAGGTTCCTATAGGAGTCTTGAATGCTGTTCTGTATGCCCACAGAGCATCATCCAAGCTCTTTGCCCAATCCTTTCTTCGGGCTATCACAGTCCGTTCTAGGATTCTTTTTAGCTCTCTGTTAGAGACTTCAGCTTGCCCATTTGTCTGTGGATGATACGGAGTTGCCACTTTATGGCTAATTCCATATCTAACCATAGCAGAGTATAGCTGTCTATTGCAGAAATGAGTGCCCCCGTCACTGATTAGTACTCTGGGAACACCAAACCTGCTGAAGATGTGTTTCTGGAGGAATTTCAGCACGGTCTTGGTATCATTAGTGGGTGTAGCAATTGCTTCTACCCACTTAGATACATAGTCCACTGCCACCAGAATGTAAGTGTTTGAGTATGATGGTGGGAATGGCCCCATGAAGTCAATTCCCCATACATCAAACAATTCTATCTCTAATATCCCTTGTTGAGGCATGGCATATCCGTGAGGTAAGTTACCAGCTCTTTGGCAACTGTCACAGTTACGCACAAACTCTCGGGAATCTTTATAGAGAGTAGGCCAGTAGAAGCCACATTGGAGGACTTTAGTGGCTGTTCGCTCACTTCCAAAATGTCCTTCATACTGCGATCCATGGCAATGCCATAGGATCCTTTGTGCTTCTTCTCTGGGTACACATCTGCGGATCACTCCGTCTGCACATCTCTTAAAGAGATATGGCTCATCCCAAAGGTAGTACTTGGCATCTGAAATTAATTTCTTTCTTTGCACTCTGCTGTACTCCTGGGGTATGAACCTCACAGCTTTATAGTTTGTAATATCTGCAAACCATGGAGCTTCCTGGATGGCAAAAAGTTGCTCATCTGGGAAAGTCTCAGAAATCTCAGTAGAAGGGAGGGACGCCCCAGCTACTGGTTCTATTCGGGACAGATGATCAGCCACCTGGTTTTCTGTCCCTTTTCTGTCTCTTATTTCTATATCAAACTCTTGCAGAAGCAACACCCATCTTATAAGCCTGGGTTTTGAATCCTGCTTTGTGAGTAAGTATTTAAGAGCAGCATGGTCAGTGTACACAATCACTTTGGATCCCACTAGATAAGATCTAAACTTGTCAATGGCATAAACCACTGCAAGTAATTCTTTTTCTGTGGTTGTGTAATTCTTCTGTGCATCATTTAGAACACGGCTAGCATAATAAATGACATGCAGAAGTTTGTTATGCCTCTGTCCCAACACTGCACCAATGGCATGGTCACTGGCATCACACATTAATTCAAATGGCAATGTCCAATCTGGTGCAGAGATGACTGGTGCTGTGACCAGCTTAGCTTTCAGGGTCTCAAACGCCTGCTGACACTGTGTGTCAAACACAAATGGCGTGTCAGCAGCTAGCAGGTTACTCAAAGGTTTTGCAATTTTCGAAAAATCCTTTATGAACCTTCTGTAGAATCCTGCATGCCCCAGAAAGCTTCTGATTGCCTTAACATTGGCAGGTGGTGGTAATTTTTCAATTACCTCTACCTTTGCCTTATCCACCTCTATTCCCCTGCTTGAAATTTTGTGCCCAAGGACAATTCCTTCAGTCACCATAAAGTGACATTTCTCCCAGTTTAAAACCAGATTAGTCTCTTGGCATCTTTTCAGGACAAGTGCTAGGTGATTAAGACAGGAGCTGAATGAGTCTCCATATACTGAGAAGTCATCCATGAAGACTTCCAGGAACTTCTCCACCATATCAGAGAAGATGGATAACATGCATCTCTGAAAGGTTGCAGGAGCATTACACAGACCAAAAGGCATCCTCCTGTAGGCAAACACGCCAGAAGGGCAAGTAAATGCTGTTTTCTCTTGGTCCTGAGGATCTACTGCAATTTGGTTGTAACCTGAATAGCCATCCAAAAAGCAGTAATAGTCATGACCAGCTAGTCTTTCTAGCATTTGGTCTATGAATGGTAAAGGAAAATGATCCTTTCTGGTGGCTGTATTGAGCCTTCTGTAGTCAATACACATACGCCACCCTGTGACTGTTCTTGTAGGAACCAGTTCATTTTTTTCATTATGAACCACTATCATGCCTCCCTTTTTGGGGACAACTTGGACAGGGCTCACCCAGGGGCTATCAGAAATAGGATAAATAATCTCAGCCTCTAGTAATTTAGTGACCTCTTTCTGCACCACCTCCTTCATGGCTGGATTTAGCCTCCTTTGTGGTTGGACTACTGGTTTGGCATTATCCTCCAACAGGATCTTGTGCATGCATCTAGCTGGGCTAATGCCCTTAAGATCACTTATGGACCACCCAAGAGCTGTCTTGTGTGTCCTTAGCACTTGAATCAGTGCTTCCTCTTCTTGTGGATTTAAAGCAGAGCTTATAATCACTGGAAAAGTTTCACCCTCTCCCAGAAATGCATACTTCAGGGATGGTGGTAGTGGTTTGAGTTCAGGTTTGGGAGGCTTATCCTCCTCCTGAGGAATTTTCGAAAATTCCTTTGTTTCCTGTGGTTCTTCTTGATCAGGTTGAACATCCTTGAAGATGTCTTCAAGCTCTGATTCTAGGCTTTCAGTCATATTGATCTCTTCTACCAAAGAATCAATAATGTCAGCGCCCATGCAGTCATTTGGTGTGTCTGGATGCTGCATAGCTTTTACAGCATTCAACTTGAACTCATCCTCATTGACTCTCAGGGTTACTTCCCCTTTTTGTACATCAATGAGAGTTCGTCCAGTTGCTAGGAAAGGTCTTCCTAGAATGAGAGTTGCACTTTTGTGCTCCTCCATTTCCAGCACCACAAAATCAGTTGGAAAGGCAAATGGCCCAACCTTGACAATCATATCCTCTATTATGCCTGATGGATGTTTAATGGAGCCATCAGCAAGTTGGAGGCATATCCTGGTTGGTTTGACTTCTCCAGTCAACCCAAGCTTTCTGATAGTGGATGCAGGTATTAGATTGATGCTTGCTCCAAGATCACATAGGGCTGTCTTGGTGCAAGCACCTTCTAATGTGCATGGTATCATAAAGCTTCCTGGATCTTGAAGCTTTTCTGGTAAGCTTTTCAGAATGACTGCACTGCATTCTTCAGTGAGAAATACTTTTTCAGTTTCTCTCCAATCCTTCTTATGACTTAAGATCTCTTTCATGAACTTAGCATAAGAAGGTATTTGCTCAAGTGCCTCTGCAAATGGAATCTTTATTTCAAGAGTCCTTAGATAATCTGCAAAGCAGGCAAATTGCTTATCCTGCTCCGCTTGGCGGAGTTTCTGAGGATAAGGCATCTTGGCTTTATATTCTTCAACCTTAGTTGCTGCAGGCTTATTCCTTACAGAAGTGGTTGAAGAATCCTTTTTAGAGGGGTTACTGTCAGCACTCTCAGGTGTCTGATCCTCCCTTGGCGTCTGAACGCCAGGATTGGGTGGAAAATGGGCGTTAAACGCCAACTTTTCCCCCTTTTCTGGCGTTTGAACGCCAGAACTGGGCAGGGAATGGGCGTTTAACGCCAGCTTTCCCTCCTTTTCTAGCATTTGAACGCCAATAGCATTCCTCTCTGGGCTCTTACTGTCCTCAGAGGGATTTTGAACAGTGGTTTGGTTATCCTCTGTCAATTGTTCCTTATTTGACTTTTTACTCTTTTGAGTGGTGTTGTTCAGTGTTTTCCCACTCCTTAGTTGAACTGCTTGACATTCTCCTGTTATCTGTTTAGATATCTGCTGTTTTGCTTGATTCAACTGCAGTTCTATGTTCTTGTTAGCAACTTTAGTTTCATGGAGCATTTCTTTAAATTCTGCTAACTGTTCTGTCATCAGGAGTAATTGTTGATTAAGCTCAATCATCTGTTCTTGAGGATTAGGATCAGTGACTACTGCCATGACTTCCTCTTTTGGAGAGAACTCATTGCTAGAGTATAAGTATTGGTTTCTAGCAACAGTGTCTATAAGCTCTTGAGCTTCTTCAATTGTCTTCCTCATGTGTATAGATCCACCAGCTGAGTGGTCTAAAGACATCTGAGCTTTTTCTGTGAGCCCATAGTAGAAGATGTCTAACTGTACCCACTCTGAAAACATTTCAGAGGGGCATTTTCTTAGCATACCTCTATACCTCTCCCAGGCATTATAAAGGGATTCATTATCCTCTTGTTTAAAGCCTTGGATGTCCAGCCTTAGCTGTGTCATCCTCTTTGGAGGGTAAAAATGATTCAGGAATTTGTCTGATAACTGTTTCCATGTCTTTATGCTTGCTGTAGGTTGGTTATTCAACCACCTTTTAGCTTGATCTTTTATAGCAAATGGAAACAGTAATAGTCTGTAGACATCCTGATCCACCTCTTTATCATGTACTGTGTCAGCAATTTGTAAGAACTGTGCCAGAAACTCAGTAGGTTCTTCCTGTGGAAGACCGGAATACTAGCAATTTTGCTGCACTATGATAATGAGTTGAAGATTTAGCTCAAAGCTGCTTGCTTTGATGGGAGGTGTACAGATGCTACTCCCATATGCAGCTGTAATGGGGTTGGCATATGACCCCAGAGTCCTTCTGGACTGATCAACCCCACTTAGTTCCATAATGGATAAAGGGAAATGATATGGATTGCAAATAGATAAATTTTGTGTTTTTTTTTTTTGAATAATCCGAAAAAGATAAAATAAAATAAAACAAGAGAAAAATAAAATAAAAATTCGAAAATTAAAAGAAAATAAGATCAAAGCAAATTGAAAACTGAATAAATTAGTTACTTAAAAAGATTTTGAAATTAGCAATTAGAAAGATATGATTGAAAAATTTTTATGAAAAAGATTTGATTTTTTTTTTAAATGAGAAAAGAGAAAAACAACAAAATGACACCAAACTTAAAATTTTTAGAAAATCAAACACAATTTTTCGAAAATTTTAAAGGAAAACACAAAGAGGACACCAAACTTAGAATTTTTACGGATCAAAAAGGGACTAAAGACATGCAAATTCGAAAATTAGAAGAAAAACAAAAGCATGCAATTGACACCAAACTTAAAATATGAAACTAGACTTAACTAAAAGACTCTAAACCAACAAAAATAAAACAGTCCTAATCTAAGCAACAAGATAAGCCGTCAGTTGTCCAAACTCGAACAATCCCCGGCAACAGCGCCAAAAACTTGGTGCACGAAATTGCAATCACACTTTTGCAATTCCGCACAACTAACCAGCAAGTGCACTGGGTCGTCCAAGTAATACCTTACGTGAGTAAGGGTCGATCCCACGGAGATTGTCGGCTTGAAGCAAGCTATGGTTATCTTGTAAATCTTAGTCAGGATATCAGAAATTATCAGGATTGATTGTGAAAAGCAAAAGAACATGAAATAAGTACTTGTTTTGCAGTAATGGAGAATAGGTTGAGGCTTTGGAGATGCTCGGCCTTCTGGATCTCTGCTTTTCTACTGTCTTCTTCCTCAAACACGCAAGGCTCCTTCCATGGCAAGCTGTATGTAGGGTTTCACCGTTGTCAGTGGCTACTTCCCATCCTCTCAGTGAAAATGTTCAACGCACCCTGTCACGGCACGGCTATCCATCTGTCGGTTCTCGATCAGGCCGGAATAGAATCCATTGATTCTTTTGCGTCTGTCACTAACGCCCCGCCTTCAGGAGTTTGAAGCTCGTCACAGTCATTCAATCATTGAATCCTACTCAGAATACCACAGACAAGGTTTAGACCTTCCAGATTCTCTTGAATGCCGCCATCAGTTCTAGCTTATACCACGAAGATTCTGATTAAGGAATCCAAGAGATAAACATTCAAGCCTTGTTTGCTTGTAGAACAGGAGTGGTTGTCAGGCACGCGTTCATAAGTGAGAATGATGATGAGCGTCACATAATCATCACATTCATCAAGTTCTTGAGTGTGAATGAATATCTTGGAATAAGAACAAGCTGAATTGAATAGAAGAATAATAGTAATTGCATTAATACTCGAGGTACAGCAGAGCTCCACACCTTAATCTATGGTGTGTAGAAACTCCACCGTTGAAAATACATAAGAACAAGGTTTAGGCATGGCCGAATGGCCAGCCTCCCAATACATGATCAAAAGACTCAAAGATCTAAAGATGATCTAAGATCCCAAGATGAAAATACAATAGCAAAAGGTCTTATTTATAAAGAACTAGTAGCCTAAGGTTTACAGAAATGAGTAAATGACAGAAAAATCCACTTCCGGGCCCACTTGGTGTGTGCTTGGGCTGAGCATTGAAGCATTTTCGTGTAGAGACTCTTCTTGGAGTTAAACGCCAGCTTTTGTGCCAGTTTGGGCGTTTAACTCCCATTCTTGTGCCAGTTCCGGCGTTTAACACCGGGCAGTTTTGAGCTGATTTGGAACGCCGGTTTGGGCCATCAAATCTTGGGCAAAGTATGGACTATTATACATTGCTGGAAAGCCCAGAATGTCTACTTTCCAACGCCTTTAAGAGCGCGCCAATTGAGCTTCTGTAGCTCCAGAAAATCCACTTCGAGTGCAGGGAGGTCAGAATCCAACAGCATCTGCAGTCCTTTTCAGTCTCTGAATCAGATTTTTGCTCAAGTCCCTCAATTTCAGCCAGAAAATACCTGAAATCACAGAAAAACACACAAACTCATAGTAAAGTCCAGAAAGGTGAATTTTAACTAAAAACTAATAAAAATATAATAAAAACAAACTAAAACATACTAAAAACATACTAAAAACAATGCCAAAAAGCGTACAAATTATCCGCTCATCAATCTCTCAACACCAAACTTAGAGTTTGGCTGTGGCCTCCCAACATCAAATTTAGAGTTTGAATGTGGGGGCTCTATTTGACTTTATATTAGGAGAAGCTCTTCATGCTTACTCTCCATGGTTATAGATGGAGAGCCTTGAGTCTTTACTACAAGGCATTCTTCATTCAAATGAAGGATCAACTCTCCTCTGTCAACATCAATCACAGCTCTTGTTATGGCTAGGAAGGGTCTTCCAAGGATGATGGATTCATCCTCATCCCTCCTAGTGTCTAGGATTATAAAATCAGCAGGGAGGTCAAGGCTTTCAACCTTCACTTGCACGTCCTCTACTAGTCTATAAGCCTTTTTCATAGATTTATCTGTCATCTCCAATGAGAATTTGGCAGCCTGTACCTCATAGATTCCCAGTTTCTCCATTACAGAGAGTGGCATCATGTTTATCCCTGACTCCATGTCACACAGAGCTTTTTCAAAGGTCATGGTGCCTATGGTACAGGGTATTAAGAATTTACCAGGATCCTGTTTCTTTTGAGGTAAATTTTGCTGAACCAATGTATTCAGTTTATTGGTGAGCAAGGGAGGCTCTTCCTCCCAAGTCTCATTACCAATCATCTTGGCATTTAGCTTCATGATTGTTCCTAAATATTGGGCAACTTGCCCTTCAACAATGTCTTCATCCTCTTCAGAAGATCAATAGTCATCAGAGCTCATGAATGGTAAAAGGAGGTCCAAGGGAATCTCTATGGTCTCTGTATGAGCCTCATATTCCTTTGGTTCCTCATTAGGGGATTCCGTACTGACCTTTGGACGTCCCCTGAGGTTTTCCTTATTGGGATTCACGTCCTCCTCCTCCTCTAGGGTTTCAGCCATGTTGATTATATCAATGGCCTTGCACTCTCCTTTGGGATTCTCTTCTGTATTGCTTGGGAGAGTGCTAGGAGGAGTTTCAGTAACCCTTTTACTCAGCTGGCCCACTTGTGCCTCCAAATTTCTAATGGAGTATCTTGTTTCAGTCATGAAACTAAGAGTGGCCTTAGATAGATCAGAGACTATGTTTGCTAAGCTAGAAGGATTCTGCTCAGAATGCTCTGTCTGTTGCTGAGATGATGATGGGAAAGGTTTGCTATTGCTAAACCTGTTTCTTCCACCATTGTTATTATTGAAGCCTTGGTTCTGTTGATCCTTCCATGAAAAATTTGGATGATTTTTTTATGAAAGATTATAGGTGTTGCCAAAGGCTTCACCCATGTAATTTACCTCTGCTATTACAAGGTTCTCAGGATCATAAGCTTCTTCTTCAGAAGATGCTTCTTTAGTACTGTTGGATGCATTTTCCAATCCATTCAGACTCTGAGAGATCATATTGACTTGTTGGGTCAATATTTTATTCTGAGCCAGTATGGCATTCAGAGCATCAATTTCAAGAATTCCTCTCTTTTGAGGCGTCCCATTACTCACAGGATTCCTCTCAGAGGTATACATGAACTGGTTATTTGCAACCATTTCAATGAGTTCCTGAGCTTCTGCAAGGGTTTTCAGATGAAGAAATCCTCCTGCAGAATGGTCCAATGACATTTTTGACAACTCAAACAGACCATCATAGAATATACATATGATGCTCCATTCTGGAAGCATGTCAGTAGGACACCTTTTGATCAGTTGCTTATATCTTTCCTAAGCTTCATAGAGGAATTCACCTTCCTTTTGTCTGAAGGTTTGGATTTCCACTCTAAGCTTGCTCATCTTTTGAGGTCAAAAGAATTTGGCCAAGAAAGCACTGACCAGCTGATCCCAAGAGTTCAGGCTTTCCTTAGGTTGTGAACCCAACCATGTTCTAGCTCTGTCTCTTACAGCAAAAGGGAAAAGCATAAGCTTGTAGACTTTAGGATCAACTCCATTGGTCTTAATAGTATCACAGATCTACAAGAACTCAGTTAAAAACTGATAAGGGTCTTTTGATGGAAGTCCATGAAACTTGCAGTTCTGTTGCAGTAGAGAAACTAATTGAGGCTTTAGCTCAAAATTGTTTGCTCCTATGGCAGGGATTGAGATGCTTCTTCCATAAAAGTTGGAAGTTGGTGTAGTAAAATCACCAAGCATCTTTCTTGCATTGTTGTTTGGTTCGGCCATAATTGTTTCTTTTGCTGATTCCTTTTTGAAAATTTCAGTGAGGTCTTCTTCAGAGTTTTGTGCTTTAGCTGCTCTTAGCTTCCTCCTCAAAGTCCTTTCTGGTTCAGGATCAGCTTCAACAAGTATGCCTTTATCTTTGTTCCTGCTCATATGAAAGAGAAGAAAACAAAGAAAATATGGAATCCTCTATGTCACAGTATAGAGATTTCTTGAGGTGTCAGAGGAAAGTAAGAATAGAAGAAGGAGGTAGGTAAAATTTTGAACACACAAAGAGAGATGGAGTTCGAATTGACAATGGAGGAGCAATGTTAGTGTTTAAATAGAAAAAGATAAGAGAGGGGAGAAGAATTTTCAAAAATAAAAAGAATAAAATTTAAAATAAATTTTTGAAAAATTGGTTGTGGTTTTGAAAAAGATAAGCAATAGTAAAACAAACAAAAAGTCAATTAGTTAGTTGAAAAAGATTTGAAAATCAATTTTGAGAAGATAAGAAGTTAGAAAAGATTTTGGAATTGATTTTGAAGAAGATATGATTTGAAAAAGATATGTGTGAAAAGATATGATTGAAATTTATTTTGAAAAAGATTTGAAAAGGAAATTAAAAAGATTTGATTTTTTTTTGAAAAAGATATGTTTGAAAAGATATGATTTTGAAAAATATATGATTGAAAATATTTGATTTGAAAAAGATTTGATTTTTTTTAAAAAATGTGAAGATTTGAAAAAGATTTGATTTGAAAACAAAATTCCTCTCCTTGTATCATCCTAGCGTTAAACGCCCAGGAGCTGCATGTTTTGGGCGTTTAACGCACAATTGATGCATGATTTGGGCGTTTAAATGCCCAGCCAGGGTACCTGGCTGGGCGTTTAAACGCCAGTTTTCCTTCTTCACTGGGCGTTTTGAACGCCCAGCTTTTTCTCTGTAAATCCTCTGCTTTATGTTCTTGGATCTTCATTTTGCTAAATCCTTTATTCAAGAAAATATGTTTTCAATTTTGAAAAACAACAAAATGAGTCAAAACATATAATTCTTGGATTAAAACACAAGATATATGCAAGAACATTATGAACGTCAAGATGAATACCAAGAACAATCTTGAAGACCAAGATGAACATCAAGAACTCAGTTTTCTTAATGAAAGAAAACATGGAGGACACCAAACTTAGAACTTTCTCATGTTTGGGCCATATGAATGCAATAATGCATATGTAGAACATCATGTAGTGCAAATCAATAAATCATGAAGATCAAACAAGGCAATTCATCAAGAACGACTTGAAGATCATCAAGAACACAATGCATGGGTTTCGAAAATTGCAAGACAATCAAAATCATGCAATTGATACCAAACTTAAAAATTGACCCTAGATTCAAACAAGAACCATGAAATATTTTTGAGTTTTTATAATTTTAAGAATTTTTTTGGGTTTTTTCGAAAATTATTGAGGAAAAAAGAGAAAGAAGAAAAAAAAGATTTTTTTTTTAAAAAATTTTGAAAACTTTTTGAAAATAAAATAAAGGTTGAAACAAGAAGAAAATTACCTAATCTGAGCAACAAGATGAACCGTCAGTTGTCCAAACTCGAACAATCCCCGGCAACGGCGCCAAAAACTTGCTGCACGAAATTGGGATACACAATGGTGCCAACAACTTGGTACGCACAATTGTAATCTCACTCTTTTTCACAACTTCGCACAACTAACCAGCAAGTGCATTGGGTTGTCCAAGTAATAAACCTTACGTGAGTAAGGGTCGATCCCACGGAGATTGTCAGCTTGAAGCAAGCTATGGTCACCTTGTAAATCTTAGTCAGGCGGATTCAAATGGGTTATGGAGTTTTAATAAATAAAAAATAAATAAACAGAAAATAAAGATAGAGATACTTATGTAATTCATTGGTGAGAATTTCAGATAAGTGCATAGAGATGCTTTGCTCTTGTTGAATCTCTGCTTTTCTACTGCCTTTATCCAATCCTTCATACTCCTTTCTATGGCAAGCTGTATGTTCGGGTTTCACCGGCGTCAATGGCTACCTCCCGTCCTCTCAGTGAAAAAGGTCCTCTATGGTTTCCCGCATGGCTAATCATCTGTTGGTTCTCGATCATGTTGGAATAGGATTTACTATCCTTTTGCGTCTCTTACGGAATGGAAGGCTCGGTTGTCAGGCGAGGCAACCATGCGTCGTGGACCAGGAATCTAAGAGATACATGCTCAATCTTATGTAGAACGGAAGTGCTTGTCAGGCACGCGTTCATAGGTGAGAATGATTATGAGTGTCACGGATCATCACATTCATCAGGTTGAAGTGTGAGTGAATATCTTAGAACAAGAATAAGCATGAATTGAATAGAAGAACAATAGTAATTGCATTAATACTCGAGGAACAGCAGAGCTCCACACCTTAATCTATGGTGTGTAGAAACTCCACTGTTGAAAATACATAAGAACAAGGTCCAGGCATGGCCGTGAGGCCAGTCCCCAAAACGTGATCAAGAGATCAAAAGGTGATCAAAAGATATAAAATACAATAGTAAAAGGTCCTATTTATAATGAAACTAGCTACTAGGGTTTACAGAAATAGGTAAATGATGTAGAAATCCACTTTCGGGCCCACTTGGTGTGTGCTTGGGCTGAGCATTGAGCTTCACACATGTAGAGAAAGAGACTTCTCTTGGAGTTAAACGCCAGATTTGGTGCCAGTTCTGGCGTTTTGACTTTAGAATAGGGCAGAGAAGGGGCGTTTGAACGCCAGTTTACGTCATCAAAACTCGAGCAAAGTATGGACTATTATATATTGCTGAAAAGCCCTGGATGTCTAATTTCCAACGCAATTGAGAGTGTGCCATTTGGAGTTTTATAGCTCTAGAAAATCCATTTCGAGTGCAGGGAGGTCAGAATCCAATAGCATCTGCAGTCCTTTGTCAGCCTCTGAATAAGATTTTTGCTCAAGTCCCTCAATTTCAGCCAGAAAATACCTGAAATCACAGAAAAACACACAAACTCATAGTAAAGTCCAGAAATATAAATTTTGCATAAAAACTAATAGAAACGTCCCAAAAAGTAGCTAGATCCTACTAAAATCTACCTAAAAACAATGCCAGAAAGTGTATAAATTATTCGCTCATCATATTTGATGGCAGTAAGGGAGTTGGTGGTGGTGGAGTAAGGGAGGTGGTGGTGGTGGTAAAGGTGCTGGTGGTGGTGGAGGGTGTTTTTGTACGTAAAAAGGTTAAAAGGACATTTTTCAGACGAAAAAAATGTTTAGGACGATTCTAAATAAAAAGTTACGTTGGGAACGGTTTTGATTCTGACCCTAAATGTTAGGACCAAAACAATACTTACCTCTAAGAATTATTACTTTTTGTAAACATGATTTTGAGTACAAAATTACTTCTGCATTCATAAAGAAAAAAATTTGCCAAACCAAAAATTGAAACTTTCAAGAAGCTGAAACGTGCTTTTTGCCTTACAAAGCATTTGCCAAACACACCCTAATTCATTACTTACTCGTTTATCCGTTTTTGTCATTCTTTTTATTATTATTATTATTATTATTATTATTATTATTATTATTATTATTATTATTATTATTATTATTTAATTATTTTGTTAATTCTTATAGTTTTATTAACTTTGTAATTAGATGTTTATACTTTTTTTTCTTTTTAATTAGATCTTTATACTGTTTTTAATTTTGTAATTAAGTCTTTCTTAGTTTAAAAAAATATTAAAATTAATTGAATATTTTTTCGCAAATTGAATGTATCCACAATTAGGAACCTAATTAAATTTTTTACAACATATTTTTTGTAAAAATATTCCGTTATTTTTAATGTGTTTGACATGAAAATGACCTAATTATAAAATTAAAAATAGTGTAGAAAGTAGAGGTCCAATTGAAAAGAAAAAAGCATAAAGATCCAATTGTAAATCTAATAAAATTATTGGAACCACCAGACTAAAACCTAATAATAATAACAACAAATATTCTCCACATACAAGTCATTTACACATACAAGTCCATACAAATATTTTTAACCTAATTCACCTCACGAGCCACTATCTAACCAACTTTTCAATCAACACGTGAATATATAACTACCTTTTTCGAAAGGATTTCGTTTTTTTTTTTCGAATTTTCTCAGTGTTTTCGATTTGCGTTCTCTTCCATCTATTTCGTTCGTTTTCTGCGTTCTCTTTCTTTGTTTTTCGCGATTTCCTTCGTTCTCTATATTTTTGAAATCAAGCTTTGAAATTTGTTTTGAACAATTATCTCGTTGTTGAAGATAATGAATTATTCAAGTTCAGATTGTCAATTGAACCAGAGCATAGTGGATTATTGCTTTGAATTTAATCAAGTGGTTGGATGTAGTTCGATTCTAGTTAATGTTTTCGTTAGTAGTTTATGATTCAGCAGGTGAATAATGTTATTTTTATTTGTGAAAATTGTTGTTCACCGTTGATGGTTTGAATTGAATGTAATGTAGGAGTTCTGCATCAAAGAAAATATTTTTATGTTTTTACAACAAATTTCGGTATAAAACTAAGACATTTATGTGTATTGTTTAAAAATTTTTGATGGATTTATACTGATAAGTTCTACATAATTCAAAACTCTTCCTCTTCTTCCTCCCTCATCTTCTGTTGCTGCTTCTTTTTTTTCGTCATCATCATCATCTTCTTCGTCTTCTACTGCTTTTTTTTCTTATTCATCTTTTCCTTCTTATTTTATCTTTTCAAGTTTCTTCTTGTTTTACTCTCTTAACAAAAATGAAAACCAAAAAATTCAAACAAAGAAGAAGAAAAATACATAATACTGCAAAATTATTTGAAAGATGATGAACGTACATTCCTTCAACTAAAAAAAGAAAGAAATAAGAAAAAATACAGCATTAGAGAAAATAATTTTGTGTAGTTGCAGCAAATTCCTGTGTAAAACTAAGACATTTATGTGTATTGTTTAAGAATTTTTGGTGGATTTGTATTGATAAATTCTGCATAATTCAAAATTCTTCCTCTTCCTCCTTCTCATCTTTTGCTGCTTCTTCTTCCTTTTTTTCATCATCATCACCGTCTTCTTTTTTTTCTTATTCATCTTTCCTTTTTTGTTTTATCTTCTCAAATTTCTTCTTGTTTTACTCTCTTAACAAGAATAAAAAAAATCAAACAAAGAAGAAGAAGAAACACATAATACTGCAAAATTACTTGGAAGATATGAACTTACATTCATTCAACTAAAAGAAAGAAAGAAATAAGAAAAAAAGGAAGGAAAAAAATGCAGCATCAGAAAAAACACTTTTATGTAGTTGCAGCGAATTTCAGTACTGTAAGACTAAGACATTTATGTGTATTATTTAAAAATTTTTTGTAGATTTGTACTGATAAATTTTGCATAATTCAAAATTCTTTTTCTTCCTCCTCCTCCTCATTTTCTGTTGCTTCTTCTTCATCTTCTTATTTCATTTTCTCGTAATTCTTTTTGAATTCAGCTTTGAAACTTCCTTCACTTTTTGCGACGATTTTGAGAGATTTTGATCGTCGTTTGAATTTTGAGCGTTACGGTTTTGATTGAGGGAAAAGAATTGTTTGCGCTATTCAAGAGTTGGGGAAGCGCGTGTTTATATGCAATCTAAACTGAAGGTTGTTTTTGTTGAGTTTGGACCAACTTATATAAACTTGTATGTCAAAAAGACTTATATGTATAACAGGCCTGTAATAATAATCAATGTACCGTTAAATTAGTTGAATATTATGTTTGAATAGAAAATTACATTAGAACATTAGTCAAAACTTGGGGTTAGGGTGAACTTTGACACAGTCCTATTATTGTTACTCTGTGACTTGGAAGTTGAAAATGGTTCAAATCTTAGAAATAACTTATTAACTCTATGAAATAAGACTATATATATCTACGCTATTTTCAACCAAAACCGACATCTACACAACTTTGATGAGCCCTAGTTAATAACAGGAGCTGCTCCCCTGCTTGGATTTTGGCAGCACTGGACGACGATGACGACAAGGCAGCATTTGTGATGGTGCTCCTAGAGAGGCATGATGACCTTGAGATTTCTGATGTGGTGGTAGTTGCAAAAGAAGAGGAAGTAGTAGTTGTTGTTATAAGCTTCTCACATTTCAAATAATCCACTTGAACTGAGAAGAGTGAATAGACAGGCCTGTGGTCTGAGAATTTTGACTCTCCTCTTACATACCACAATTGTTCAATCCCTTCACCTTTCCATAGAATTCGGTCACACCTGGGGGTAAAATTGTCCCAATATTTTATTAAGAACTTCTCTGAAAATAGGTTATATTATAAACAATATTTCTTAGTTTAATTCATTCTTATCTTGATAGGATGTCAATCATTATCATATTATAAATCATAACTACCAACAATAATAATACGGCAATGTGATTTACTGCTAAGGCTTAACAAGAAAATCATATATAACTAGAAACAATACTAGGGAATCACAATACAACAAAAGGAAACAAAAATAAAAATTATATTTCTTAAAATTATTATTTTATCTCTTTCTTTTTAATGCTTCTCAAAGCCACAATTTCATCTACCCACTACTAACCACCAGCCACCATCTCGTACCATCTTCGACTATCAATCACTGTCATCGATTATCCTAAATTTTAAATTCTGAATTCTGAATTCTAACTGCAAAATCATAAATGTTAAAATTTAAAGTCTAAATTTTAAATTTTAAATTATATACTCTATATTAGTTTTATTTTGTTTCATACATTCAAAGGTTTTTTTTTACTTGAATTTTAAATATTTTTATTTTTTTATTTTTGTATATTTCTATTTCATATTTAATGATTGGTTGATTGTTAGCAGAATAAATAGTGACTCTCAATACTATCATAATCCTTTCAACCTAAAATAATATAAAAGTAATAATAAAAAATCATAATCCTTATCTGTGTTCTCATTGGCAAACTCTACTCCCGAAATTGCAGCCATCATAAACTATGAAGCAATTTGGCTTATATTAATGTTGGTATGAATTCAAAAAATCAGGGTCGGTTCCTAACATGCATGACATTTACTTAACCCTTCTATATTCTAAAATGAAAACGAAATGTTTGATTAAAATAGAATATAATAGTGGTTGATAAAATATCTATGTGGGTTGGACAATAATTATTGGGTAGAGTTTAATTTCCTTTGGAATTATATTTAAAAAAAAAATAACTATGATGACCATTAGCATGGATATTTATTTATTAACTAATATGTGAAGGTTGTGTATGTACCTATCACGGTTGATATAAACTATGCAATGCTCCCTCTTATCCCATCATTAACCATATTGGACTATTATCATAAAACATTTGTCAATGATTTCAATTGTTTAATTCTCATTATCCTTAAGGTTAGTTGGTTATTAGGGTTGACTAATTATCATTAAAATATATATACAAATTAAACATACATACAGACATCATAGATTCATACATAGGTGAACCCTTTTCAAACGCATCCGTGATACTACATTATAAAGGGAAAATAATAAACAATTAATGCGTATGGAACCAGACCAAATGAAGATAATTAGTTTAATTAAGGGTAGCTAGCATGGTTTGGAATTATATGCAATTTGGGATTTTATCCTATTATATTTCGAAGATTCATTATGCAAAACATATATACGACAGTGATAAAATGCATGCATGTTGGTGTTCGAAAATATTTGGTAACTAAAATAAATTAATTAAATTCGTATAAGTATTATGAGTTTTTATCAATTAAATATATATTTGTGTTCAGCGACAAATCTAAAAATTTTAATATTGGAAATAAAATATAAAAAATATTACGTGTAGACTAAAAATTAGTCAGTAAATTAGTAACAATATATTTATATATATACATATATTTTTTAATTTATTTGTAATGTTTATTTTATATTTTAAAATATAACTTATTTGATAACTATTTTTTATATAAATGTAACACAGTTATCAGACTATAAAATAATATAGTAATAATTTTTATAATTATATTTTATTATTCTAAAATCTTATTAATTTTTAAATTATTTAACTAACAAATTTAAACATTAAAATAGTAATTTAAATAATAATATATTATTTAAAATTCTATTCCCTAGATAAATTTCATATTTTAAAAAAATTGAATAATTTTTTTATTGTCAATACAATTAAATATTTTTTTTATATATTATTAAATAATTATTTAAAAATTTATCTCACATATAATTACAAAGCTGAATTTTTACGATGATATTTATAGTTTAAAAAGTTCTTTTAGATAATACAATTTCTAAAATAAAATTAAAGCTAACTTCTGGAACAAAAACACTAATAAATAAATAATATTCTAGAATTTCAACTAATTTTATAATATATAATATAATTAAATTTAATATTTAATAAAGACAAATAAATATTTTTATGTAATAGTAAAAAAATTTTCAAATTGCAGTGGGTATTCCACAAGTTTCTAAGTATATATCTGTGGTTGCTTGGTTTAGAATTTATGACATGATATCAAAATCAATAATGCTTCATGATCAGTATGCAAAGAAATTTTTGCACTCAAATTTATAGAAATTTTTATCTAATGAAGCGCACACAAGGTTTGTATATATGAGTTAACGGAGTTTGCATTTATATTTATCAAAATTTTACATATAAATTAATAAAATTTATTTGTTAAAAATAATTTAATATTTGACACTGACCAAATATATAGAGACCGAAATTGTTAAAAACTATTGGTCCCTGATAAGAGTTTCTGTATAAGAATTTTTATGATTTAAAGATTTAGAGTTTAATCCATGTTAACTTTAAAAGAAAGAATTTTAATATAAGGACAATAATAAAAGAAAAAAGAAGTATATGCAAAAAATTTTAAAAAAATCTAAAAAAAGTTTTTGCATATTAAATGGACATATTAGATATATATATATAACTATTTGTGGGTCTCCTTCTATCAATTTAACTTTCTAGAAGAAGAGCTTGGTATTACGGCAATTTGTTAATATAAATTAATAATATAAGATGTATATTTGGTATCAATAAATCTCGATTTGCATATAAATATGTAAAAATTAGAGATAAATACTTAAATTAATTTCTAAAATTTTTTAAATTAAATATTTTTATTTTTAATAAATTCTTATTCTCTAAAAATCTTTAAGAATTATATTTGCCATTTAGATTGGCCCTTGTATTATTTTAAAATAGACTAATTTATCTTAAAATATATTTTTTAATCTAATTATCTTAAAATTTGTAAAAAACTTATATATTTGTCTAATCTACATATTAAAAAATTGGTTGGAAGCAACGAGAGACTAATTTCTCTGATAAATATAATTCTCAAAAATTTTTAAAAAATAAAATTTGTTGGATATAATATCCAACAAAAAAAAAAAAACTTTAGAGATGAATTGTTTAATAAAAAAAAATGATGAAATAATGTTATTACCAAGCGGGGGTACGTCGATTTTCCTTGGACTTGGAAGTTTGAGCAACATATTGGTCAGAATTGTCCAAGTATTTGTAAGTAGGAGCAAAATATATCTTCCCTTCTTTCCATTCTTTGAACACTCTTCCACCTCTTTGCTCTATCCTTAGCTACCCAAAATAAAATAGTAGAATTTAATATTAATAAAAAAAAACTTATGTTAACAACAACATGCAAAAGATACGTGTTGGACATGCATTCGTTTAATTATTAATTATTTTTCCCTAAAAATTTTAGTTTATTTATACTGAAATAATCTGATATCACTTGGCTCAAATTTTAATTAAGTCTTATACTTTAAAAGTATTTAATAATTAAATTCTAATTATTTTGAATAAAATATATACCTGATCCCTCTCTAATAGTGAGTGCCAATCATTCTTCTTTAGAAGCTCATGCGTGTCATCGTAACCACTTGCAAGCCGATAATTCAAATCACCAAGCCAAATAATCTTACTGTACATTTCCAAAAAAAGAAAAAAAAAAGGGTTCATTAGTTATATGCTAAAAGTGATGGAGAGAAATTAAATTAAGAGGATTAATTAATTCGTCAGAGAGTAAATTATTATTTAGACATCAGAAATGTTTTACTCAATCAAAATAGTTCTTGAATTAAAAAAAAAAAAAAAAACTCATGGTTCCAAAGATCACAAACTTCGACGAATTTTATCAAATTAAACTTTTTTTATTTTTGGAAGTTCAAATCACGAGTGCCTTCATTTATTCAAAAACAATTATGTTAAAAATTATATCAATTTATATTTTTTTATTAGTTTAAAATTTTAATTAAAAAATAATTTAAATTTAAAAGTTTAGAGTTTAATCTTTATTGACTATAAAATAAAAAATTTTAGAATAAGACTAATAAAAAGAAAAACATGTATACAAAAAATTTACGTAAATCTAAAAAAATATGTACGAGACGACGTATTAAAGATTAATTATGTCACTAGTATATTATACATAATAAAATATACAATACACATTAAAAATGAGTTAAATAATACATGTATTTATATGATAATTAATTTAATGAGTAATTTTTAGTATGTATTGGTAAGAGATATAGCCCTCAATAATAATTAGAATCTTTTATAACCAAATAGCTAGCATGAAAGTTAAGATAGAAAACATACTTATGTTTCAATATAGTTTCAGGAGAGAGTAGTGGATTATGATGATGATGAGAAAGGGGTTTGAATGAGTGAGAAAATTTGGTTTTCTTTAATATTTCGGAGACATCCAAATTTCTTCTTACTTCATCGCCATCTTTCTCTCCAGAGGCCAAGTGTGTACACACGAAGCAGAAACTTGTTTGGTACAATGTCATGCTAATTGATATTGAACCCTGTTAATTAATTAATAAATCAACAACACAAAATAATAAAATTCCATTGCAAAATCTGAAGAAACAATAATGATTACGTAAACAAACATGTGTATGCATGTATCGTTAATGTTTTATATATGTATGTATACCAAATAAAACCATGTATATAAAAACAATTATATTATATGTATACTAAATACTAGTTATTAAATCATTTACTGATAAAAATATTAAAATATAAAATATATTTTAAAAATAAATTAAATAACACGTATATTTATATATAAATATATAATAACTACTATTTGACTGATTTTTTTTGTATGTGCGTAATATTTTTAATATAAAAAAATTAGAAAACAAAATGAAGAAACGAAATTACCTTATTTCCTAGATAGCCCATGATGCCTCTACCAACACAAGAAACCTTGACATTACTGACATGCTTGCAAAGATCTTCTCTTACCCACACACACAAATATATACCCACCATTTGCTTGCTTCCTACTAAGCAATAACCTTGTTTCTTCTCATCATCACCACCACTTCTATGCACTTTATTATTTATCATGTCCCCAAATTCCTCTGACTCCAATAATTCCTCCTCTAAACAAAGCCATTTAGATACACTACTCATCCTAGCCTTACCATTGATACTTCTTTCTTCTTGATTTCGTACTTGTTCTTCAATAATGATGTCATCTTTAGGGTTTAGTGCTTTATGAATAAGGTTAAGCCACTTTGATGCTGGGCCGTTATCTTCAGGCCCAAGAACATTCCCTGCATTCAGAGCTATAATTTCTTGGAACCTAAGCTTGCAATGAAATAAAATATGTTAATTTGTGTTTGGTTATGAGAATAGGATAAAATAAGACACTGAAAATAATACAAAGAATAAAGATATAAAAATTAGTATTTTTATATTTTGTTTAGTGATAAACTAGAACAAATTATAAAAATCTAATTTATTATTATTCCTTCATAAAAAAGGAATTATGGAAAAATATAATTATAAAAATTTGATAAAAATAATAAAAAAATAAGTTGTGTATCTTGTTAGTATCTATATGTCAGGACACAAAATATACAAATTCGGTGTCTTTGGATACAATATTTCTATCTATGTCTTATCTGTCAAATATAATTTTGTGTCTTTAATTTGTGTTTCTGTTTGGATGTCCCGTTCGTGAAACAAATACAATCTAAATGATCTTAACCTCAAAAGGAGCTATGTTAAAAATAAAAAATATATTTACACAAAAAATTAACTATCAAATTAATTATCGTATATATATATATATATATATATATATATATATATATATATATTGATTAATTTATTTTTAATATGTATTTTATATTTTAATAAGTATGTCATACTGATGATTAATTTTTTTTTTACATTTAATTTTTTGTGTACACTTAACATAGTTAAAAAAATACTATTAAAAAAATCACATTATTTTTCCATATAGACATTGTTTACTAGATGAATTTGAAGGAAATATCAGGGGCAAAAAAGTCAGTTAGGCCTAAGCCTTATTTGGGATCCTAAATCATAGAGTGTAAGTGCAATAATGCATGTGTTAGTAATTGAGCTGTGACATGGTTTGGTTTTGTTCACCGTGGTCCATCCACTTTAACCAAATTCCAATAACTCATAGAATAATGCAAAAATACAAACCCTAACATATTTCCAAAAAAAAAAACAAAAAAAAAACAAAAATAATGCATGCTGATACAAGCTATGAATTTTGAAGTGTGTAACAAGAAGTAAAACATATGTTGTCTAGTACCAAAACAGAGGGAAAAAAAAGTGGTGTTATAAATTAAAAATGTAATCGAGAATTTTTTTTTCAGTTTTGAATTTTAAATAGCTAGTAAAAGAATAATTTATTAATTTTCATATTATAAGAGCATTTAGGAGTTCTCCCTTAACTTCTACCAACAAAAATTTCTCCTCCTACTAAAAAAAAATATTGAATACTATTAAATTTACCGACAAATTTACTAAAAAAATCTTATTATTAAAGTTACTAAAAAAATCTTATTATTAAAGTTACTATCGGATAAATCCGACGAAATAAATCTTGTTAGTGATTATTTACCGACGAATTTTTTATCTGTCGCTAATTACTGTCAAAAAATTTTTGCTTATAATTTTTGCTATTGGATTTTTTTCCTTATAAATCCGATGGTAATATATTATTAATAATAATTAAATTAATAACTACCGATGGATTTAATTGAGTGTAAATCCGACAGTAAATTTAAATTTTAAATTTTTTTAAAAATTTGTTTATAAATTAATATATAATTTTAAATATTTAAATTCAATAATTTCTAAACTAATAAATCAGAAAATACAATACTAATTAACTCAGATAATAATAAGCTTAAAAAATTAACAACAATAAATAATAAGTTAATAATTAATTCAGAAAAAAAAACAGATTAAGATTAACTCAGACAATTAACAATAGTCAACTAATTAACTCAAAAAATAATTAATTCTAGATAATAATAAACCTAGAAAATTAACAATAATAAACAATAAGCTAATAATTAATTCAGAAAATAAAAAAGTTAATATTAACTCAGGTAATTAATAACAATCAACTAATTAACTCAAATAATAGTAAACTTAGATAATAACAAAATTTAGAAAATTAACAATAATAAATAATAAGTCAATAATTAACTCAATTAAAAAGTAAACAAATTAAAATTAACCCAAACAATTAACAACAATCAATAAATTAACTCAAAAAATAATAATTAACTCAAAAAATAATTAACTCAGATAATAATAAACTTAAAAAATTAACAACAATAAATAATAATCTAATAATTAACTTAAAAAATAAACAAATTAATATTAACTCAGACAATCAACAACAATCAACTAATTAACTCAACTAATAATAAACCTGCCGATAAATTCGCCGCTAATGTCAACATTTTTCTTGTAATGTTTATTTTATATTAATATATAAATGAGAGAGAGAGAGAGAGAGAGTTATAACTAAGTTGGCATTATTCGTTGATTGTCCATAAAAATGTGCTACTATAGTAGTCTTATTAGTTCGAAGTTCAAACATCTGAGTTCTAGCCAGTTGGCATGTCACTAAAAATAACAGCGAGATAATGAGACAATATTATGAACAATTAATTAAAATGAGTTCGTTCAAAACATGGATGGTTTTGAAAAATTAATCAAATTAGAAGTATGTAGTAGTAATTATTACATTATTAGTGAAATCCAAAAACTATATTTCCTTGAAGTTAGTAAAATAAACACTAACATGCGCATGGAATCGAAAACGCATGAGTGTTCTGAAGTGGAAACCGGGATGAGGATATCAAACAAAACGACAAATAAACAATTAAACAGCAAAATTATTAAATAATTATAAGTAAAAAGTGAAATATATTTCTAACCCAATAACAAATATCTCAGCCCGTGAAGACAGCTTTAACCAATCCCTTAAATCCAAATTCTCATCTGGCGATTTCCCTCCAACATTCCACGTTCCCACAAACATCCTACATAAGTACATAATCATTTTCCCAGAATTAACAAGGTGAAACCGTAATAAATAAATAAATGATTTTTTTATGTTTCCAATATATTAAATACATAAAAAATTTTAAAAAACTTTTATTATCATATATTTAAAATTTGTCCTTAAAGCAGAAATTAACTAAATTTTTATTATATTATATATAACCTAATTAATTAAAATATTTTTTATAATATTTTTAACATATACTCTTAAACACAGGTTAGCAAAATCCATATAATAATTTTTCCATAAAATATTATGCTGATTTGCATATTGTTTATCGTTAAATAAGATGTAGGTCATTAAAGAGGTTTATCATGTTCGGCAATAAATGATAAGCGAGTCGCAACATGAATTTATTTTAAGGATTTATCTATTTTGTGTTTTAAGAGTACACGTTAATTTTATAAATTAAAAAAATATTTAAAATATAAAAAAATTTAAATTTTTAATATATTTATTTTATATTATTAAATAAAAATATTTAAAATCTTTTACTAATAATAAATTTATCATATGTCATACATATTAGTCAAACCCCTTTTTTTGATATCTTAATCTTGGAACTACGAGAGTTTTTTTTATTTTTATTTTTAATATTTTTATTTTTTAAAAATATTATGAAAAAACATAAAAAATATTTATTTTTTAGACAATATCCCAAAAACATATTGTTAAAAATAATAACAAAATATATAGAAACACAAATGAAGCACATCATGTCATATATATTTAATTACCTAAGGTTGAGAGTATCAGAAATAGGAAGTGCTTCCTTTCCTGGCACTGAATATTTCAGTCTATTTGATGATTCCATCCACCAACGCTCTTTAAAAATACATAAACCCCATCATCAATACTTTGGCAAAATTAAAAAAAAAAAAAGATATATATAACTACTTTTTATATGAAGAAATGACTGCTTTAAAGAAACTATATACCTTAAGAAAATTAATCTTAAAATAAATGAATTACATTCAACCTAAATGAATTATGATAATTTTAAAAAAATATAATTCAATATTAATAATTTTTGGATGAACATTTAAATTGATCTTAAAAAAATTTCAGACGAATATTTTGATGTTCTATAATTTTTTATTCTCTAAAATTATCGATAATTAATTTCGTTATACAGATTATTTCTGTTTCTTTCAATCAAATTTTTAATAAAAATTAGACACATAAATTTATAACAAATTTTATGATAAGACAGTTATGTTATAAAAGATACACTACTTGAAATAAATTAATCCTATTTTAAAATGATATAACAATACATAACTAACAAAAATATTCTAAAAATTTTTCTTATAAAATTTATTAAATATCAGAATGTTGTATCTAAAAAATATATTTGAATAGTTATTTAGTTTTTTTCACCTACTAAACCTAATACCGTGTGGCCTTTTGCACTAGCAGGTCATAGACCAATTTGAAGGTGAAAAAAATTGATCGAGTAATTATTTAAATTAGTCTCTAAAAATTTTAAAAATAAATATTTTAATTTTAAAAAAAATAATATATAAAAATATTTTAATATTTTATTCTGACAGATAAATTAATTTTTAGTTTATTTTTTTAGTAGAATGATTATTTAAACTAGTTTTTAAATATTTTAAAAGTGGATATTTTAGTCCTAAAAAAAATTAATACATAAATTAATCTCTAATTTTTTCATCAGACATAATAGTTTTCTATCCATAAAAAATATAAAATAAAATAAAATAATAATAATTATTATTATTAATTACACAATAATACTATAACATATTTTTTCTATTTTTAGATAAAAATAATAATAAATTTATTAATTAAATTTTTATGTATGTATTTATAATATAAAAAAAGTTTTTGCATAAAAAATATAAAATATATATATATGTAGTCACTCAATAATAATAATAATAATAATAATAATAATAATAATTAGAGATTATACTAAAAAATTTTATGTTAAAATTATTTGATATTTTTATATTAATATAATCAAAAGATGACCTATTTTTAAAAGTATAGTTATATTAAAAAAATATTTTAATTTGAATTTCAAAATATTATTATTCACTTTATTTATTTTTAACAAGAAAAAAGTAGTGTCATTATCCACATATACAAGGTAAACTAATAATATTAAAGATTGACATATAGTAAAAATAAAATAGACGGAGACTATTATGTTTAACACAAAATTTTTAGAGGTTGATTTGAATAATTATTTTATCAAAAAATAAATTGTGGATTAATTTATCTATCAGAATAAAATTTTAGAAATTAATCTGTGTATTAATTTTTTTAAAGACTAAAATAATCGCTTTTAAAATCTTTAAAAATTGATTTAGTTAATTATTTAAAGTATAAATAGACAATAAAAATATTAAACAATATGAACAATAGATATATCGAATATTTATTTCATTAGGTATGCAAATGGCTATTCTAATATTAAGATTTAAGAGATAATTTAAAAGTATAATATATTTTTATTTAATTAATAATTATTCATATTATTTAAAAAAGTGATTAGTTACCTAACATAATCCTTATTCCACCCTTCAAATTAACTACCCACGTGGCAAAGAGGCAAAACAAAAAGAAAAAGGGACCCATGAAAATATTTTCCAGCTTGGTGTAAAGTGTAAGCCAAAATCAAACCATATATAATTCATTAACTAAAGTCATTCCTTCGTTATGTTCCATCACCTTCGTGTCTAATCACGTTGAAATGATCGAACCTATGTACCTAATAATACATATATATCATTTCCAACCAAACAAAATTTCAAAACATAAAAAAACAAATATGAAGAAAATCTAAGAGACATTAAAAATTTCTAAAATACTATATCTTAATACTTCATTCTTTCTTCTTTCATATCTTCCAAAAAAACTTCATATATAGTATATTAATAATTACTAAAAAGTTTTTTCATTACAATAAAATTTATTTTTAATTATAGTTCAATTAGAGTTTATATGTTAAATAAATTTACTGAATAAATAAATTAAAATATATATAAATACATAAAGTTATAAAAAATTTTGAAATAATAAATTGCATATAAATTGTATAGTTTTTTATCTCTCATTTTTCTTTTCTGATTAAAAATTTTAAATTTAAACGTTTTTTTTTCTTCAAATTGTCTTCGTCTTTATTTGAAGAAATTCTTGTGCAAAAATAAAATTCTTTTGAAAAATGCAAAGAAACTAAGATAGAATTATCAAACAATAACGTAATGAGAATTTTTTATGTCTTTTAATTTTTTTTACCTATTCATTTTATTTTTTGAGATTTTTTGGATTGAAAATGATTAATAAAAATATGATTTGAAAAAAAATTATAAAATAAATTTTTTTAATATTTTTTATAAATTATAAAAAGAATTATACTATAATTTATTGATTAAATTATCAAAATTTAAATTAGATAAATAATTAAATTTAATTATAATAAATTAATTTATTTCAATCAATAATACTGTGATATATAATAAAAAATAACTTACTCTTTAAAATAAAAAAGAGTTGGATAAAATTCACCTTATAATAATACCTGCGATATAGTAATCTGAATTTGAATGGAGCTTGTCATCATTTCCCTTCATATTAAGCCACTTCCTCACAACCAATTTTGTCCAAGGAGACTTCACCCTCCAAACAATGAGAATTAGAAAGATATAGAAAAGTGAAATAAAAAAAGTAAAACTCTAATTTTATTAAAAATTTAAAGATAAAAAAATACAGGAAACAAATTAGATTTTTAATATTTAATAAAAGTAATAAATCTACTTATCATGATACTACTTTTTTTTTTAAGTTTAAATGAATTGAAAGAGACATATAAATATTTATGTTTATGATATGTCTTTTAAGTAAAAATTTATGAGAAACTTATTCTAAAAGACCGTTATGAAGATTTAATTATTAAAAAGGACTTTTAATACCAAAATTATTAAAAAGGATCAAATTTTTTTATATTATTTAAGAAGAAGAATCAAATCTTTTTATAAGAAGATAAATATATCCTTAACTACTTTTTATAATCTTTATGTTGATAAATTTTATTTCTCTTAAAATTTTAGTAATTTTATTAATTATTTATTTATTTTTATTTATTGTTTTATTTTTGTAATCTTTAGCTAACGAGAAAAAAAGAAAAAAGATCATAAAAGTAAAAAATAAATAAATAATAAAAATTACTAAAATTTTAGAAAAAATAAAAATTGTTAATATAAAAATTATAAAAAATAAATAAATAAATAGTTAAGAATTAATATTTTAATAATTAAATCTCTCTAACGATCTTTTAGAGTAATTTTTTAAATTAATTAACTAATTAATCCCAAGTGAATATTCATACGTATCTATATAGCGTTGAGAATCAAACAGCATATATTAAAAATTATAAAAAATAGTTAAGGATATATTTATCTCCTTATAAAAAGATTTGGTTCTTCTTCTTAAATAATATAAAAATATTTAGTCCTTTTTAATAATTTTGGTATTAAAGATCATTTTTAATAATTAAATCTTCCTAACGGTCCTTTAGAATAATTTTTCTAAAATTTATTTTAGATTTATTTGGATTTTTACATAAATTTTTTTTATTTTATGCTATTTTTTTTATCTTTTAGAGTTTAATAAGAATCGAACTCTAAATTAAACTTTTTAATTATAAAAGCTCTAATATCATATCATGGTAGTACTTTTTCCAAATTAAAAATTTAATCGAATAAAAAGAGTTTGATAAATTGTTATATCTTTAACCATATTTCTATTATATATAAGAGTAATTTTTTATTTTAATAAAGAGATAAATCATTATTTTAATATTTTGATAAAAAAGTTTTTTTTTTCAATCTTTAACCATTTACCAAATAACAAAAATCCCCATCACAATTTAAAAACTTAGTTACCCCTCCTCATTAATCTAAAAAATTGATCTAAGCAATTCATTTAATCTGGTTGCCAAATGATTACCTGAATAATTGGAGATTGATTAAAAATTTTTAAATTATAAAAAATTACTTTATTTTTTGAATAAATAGACAGAAATCTAAAACGGCATTTACTCTTTGATAAATGACTTTAATTTATCTCCGATTTGTTTTTTAAGAAGCAAAAATGAAGGTTCTACTGATGGTAAAATTATGTTAGAGTAAGATGATAGAAATAGAAGAAGAGAGAAAGAGTAAACAAAAGAAGAAGACAATAAAAAGCATGATACCTTGGATATCTTCTTCAATTGGGTTCTCATTGTTCTTTTCCAACTGAAAAACCAACACACTGATCAGAATACAAATGGAGCCAGGGTGCCGCAAATTAATTTAATACCAAACATATATATAGAGATTATCCAAACCCAACTTGGGTTATTTATTTGTTTTTCTTATGACAATTAATTAAAACACAAAAAAAATTTAAAAATTGAAATAAAAGAGATGTCATCAAGGGAGAAGAAAACAAAACAAATAAAATAAAATAAAAGAAAGAAACCGGTCTAAGAAGTTAGAAGAACTAAGATATATATTTTTTTCTTTTACTTGTACGAGAAAACTGTGTTTGTTGTTTAAGATTATAAACTACAGAATTGATTGAAGAAATTTTCAACGACAATATTTAAGACCTAGTTGCAGGGCAAACGGAGACATGTATCGTTTTTTTTTTTTTTTTTTAATGAGGAACGAATATGAATATGTGTTATAAAAAAAGGAAAAGTTTAGGGCAGCAATTTTATTAAATTTTTGTCCGCATGTAACCAGTAAAAAAAATGAATTATTGAATAAAATTTCATACCAATCTCACACCATTAAAATCATCATTGATAATTATTTGACGGCTACAAATCATAAAAGCTACTGGCCTCCTAGCAGGCCTCTAAAAAAAGAGTTTATGGATTGGTGAGAATGAAATAAAGTCTAAAACTTTTTTTGACTTTTTGATGAGAGAAACAAAAACCCATGAAATGAAATGAAAGCAAAATCAATAATCTTGTTAGGGAAAAACAGAACAATGCAAGCTAAGAGGAAAGAAAAAAAGAATGAAAATTAGTAATATAATGTTAGAGAAGCTTAATTAATTATGGCAAATTAAAGCACTTACCAGAAGACAGAGAATGAGAGAGAAGAGAAATGAAATGAGTGTATTGTATTATAATATGCGACACCGTTTTTGTATATATGGTGTGATGAAGTGAAGAAAGGGAGCATGGAGATAGAAGAGAAATCAATCAAATCATAGCGTGTAACACTATTTTCAAGTTTTAATAGAAGCCTGAAAGCTGCTTCTTCTTTACCTTAATTTATTGTCTTTGTTTTGTACAAGGTGTGGCTGGCTATTTGACAATAAAGAGAAAAAATCCTCGACGAACAAGGTTAGTTGGTTGTCTCAGCAAGCAAGCTAAGACTCAGTTTAGATTTCATTTATTGGCTAATTTTGAGTTAATACTCAAATTGGTTTTAAAAGTGACACTCACATATTAAAGGATAATGCTAAAATAGCCAGAATTTGTTTTATTTAGCATTCATTAATTGTCGCAACAATTAATGAATGTTAAATAAGACAAGTTATGGCTGTTTTTAGTTGATTTTCTTTAGTTACCAAATATTTTCGCATATTAAATTGGTCACTAAAATATTAATTTACTTAATTTAGTCTCTAAAATTGACAAATGTAACTTAATTTAGTCTTTTGACAATTTTTCGTTAACATATCAATAAAATTTTACAACGAGAGTAATGACATAATCGTTAGTGACACAGGATAAAACACTATTTATCCATATTCATATATAATATGATATGTTCACATATCACTAACATACTATTATTATAAGTGACTTAATTTAGTTCCTAAAATTAAAAATTATGAATCAAAGTGGTCCTAATCTAATTTTTAAATCATTTTAAACCTACTAATTCGTATATTTATTACATATAACTTAAATAATATTCTCGCCCCATAATAAAAAACCTATATATTCCAAAAAACTTACCATAGCCCATTCATTTGTTTCTTATTAGATTAGGTCAATAATCCTTTTCAAATTCTAATAATATATAGAGTATATGAAACATGTGTAATGTTTGATTTTAATGATGAATTTAAAAGATAAAAAAATAGAAAAAAGAATAAAAGATATCAATATCTATATAACAGATAAATTTAATCTCTTTGTTTAACTATTTTTTAAATTTTAAACAAATCTCTTTTAATAATTTTGATATATAGTGATAATAATCCTTAATACGATAAATAAAAATTAAATAAGTTTCTATTGAGTTTTTATTTTCTATAAAATATGAAGTAAGCTTGAGAATTAATGAGCCAATTGGAACCTTTACTTTTCTCCTCCATGTGATTTGGTGTTGTCACTTTTTTTTTAAAATATAATGTGAGTAAAATTAATTTTCGACCATATATATAATGTGCTATTTGATTGTCTTAGAACTTTTTGGGTTTGAACTTCCATTAATTAGTGAATTCTATGTTTAACAAATTGAGCTGAATGGATAATCTAAGCTTGATTTTCCGCATCCATTATGGGTTTGTAAGTCACCATGTATATTAAACTTAGGCCCAATATTAATTAGAGTGAATACCCCATTTGGTCCCTGACAATTATCTCGAAAGGACAACGAGGTCTCCAAGAAAAAAAAAACACCCAATCCGGCCCCTGATAATTTTTTTTGGGACTGATTAGCCCCTGTACCAAAAAAAATAACATTGATTTTTTTTTGGCACAGGGGCTTCGTTGTCCTTTCGAGGTAATTGTCAGGGGTCGGGTTGAGTTTTTTTTTTTTTTTGTCAGGGGCCGGGTTGGGATTTTTTTTTTTGTCAGGGGCCTCGTTGTCTTTCGAGGTAATTGTCAGGAGCTGATTTGGGTTTTTCTCTATTAATTAATGTAGAGTAAATAATAAATTGATCTTGAACTTTTAGACTAAACACTTTAATTTTTAATAAATTTTTTTATTTTACATTTTTTTGAGATGAACTGAAATGGATTGTTTTTTTTATAAAGAAGATTAATTTATTTTATAATAATAATTTTTGAAATTTAATTATTTTATAATAAAATTTATTAGGATTTATTTATTCAATATGCATATTAATTAAAAATTTTAAAGTAACAGAGAAAATAATTTATCTGATGAAAATAATTTTCAAAAATGATTGAGAACTAAAGTATTAGATTTGAAATTCGATAATGACCTAAAGTAATAATTTTTTACTATATTTATTTCTCTCTTCTTTTACTGTGTAAATCATTGTGAACTATAACGATTTATTACTGAGATAAAAGGACTGCATAAAATCGTTTTAAGCCAAAACATTTTATTATTAGACAAACACTTTTATAAATCGCTTTAAGAGTGATTTATTAGAGAAGAAACGCTTATATAAATGCAAAACTATTTACTACATACGAGACAGACAAAAAAGATTTTTTTTTTAAATGTACATATAATATTTACGAATAACTATCTCGTTTACACTGTTAGTAAATAAAATCGTATTTTGCAATACGATTTATATTATTTAAAAAAATAAAAATTAATATAATTTAAATTAAAATATACTTTTTTATTTCTAAAATTTATAATTTTTTTAAAAAATATCTCTAATATTAAATTTTATTCAATTTTATTCTTAACATTTTTAATTTTGTTTTTAATATTTTTGATTTGTTTCAAAATTATCCTTAAAAGTTTTTAATATTACCTTTAACATTTCAGATGAAATTAACATTCAAAAATAATTTTGATATAAATTAAAAACGTTAAAAACAAAATTAAATACAATTAAATATTAAGAATATTTTTAAAAAAATTATAAAAATTAAAAATAAAAAACATATTTTATCCTATAATTTATTAGGATTTGGATCTATTAAAAGTATCGGGTACACACAATTTCAGATGGTCCCAGTATGGATCGTGGGCCTTGTATGTGGGACTGATTATTTAACAATAGTATTTTAATAAAGGCACCACTCACATAAAGTTGCCAAAAACAACTTTTTCTTAAAGATGTCTACGTGGCAAAATCTAAGCCATATATTCTAAAACCACACTTCTAACTACATAACACTTAAAAACCGTAGCCCTTTACAAGAAAAGCGTCACCTAATGGAAAAAAGTAAATTAGAAGATTTAAGAGAAGAAATAATTAAGTTATCAAAATTAATAGATCAAAAATTAATGATTTTAACTAATGTCAATTGTAATGACACCGAATTCTTAAAATCAATACAAAATGATTTTTCTCAAAATCTTTATTTTACTATAAGTTTTATTGAAGGACTTCAAAAACCTGAAAAAACTTATTTTTCACATGGAATTTCTAAAAAATGTTACCATGGAAATGATTCCCCACATCTTTATCATACTTTTAACCCATAACTAAATTCTATAGTAGATATGCTTGAAGAAATATTAGTATCCATAAAATTTCAAAGAAATAAAGAAAAAGAGAATCCCAAAGAAGAAAAATTTCAAAATATAATTAACATAACAGATTTAAAAGTAAAACCACCATTGAAATTATGAATATTGAAGAAAAATTAGAAGAAGTTACAATGCTTTTCAAACAATTAAAAATGGCTCAAGAAAATAATATTATGGAACATGGATTTCAAATAGAAGAAGAATTAGTAAATTCCGAAAATATAGAAAATGAAGAACACATCCTAGATTATTCAAGTGACGAAGAACCAGCAATTCCAATTCAAGTAAAAAATGAAGCTGGAACATCTAAGGATAATCAATCTCAATTTAAATGGGAAACAGGTTTTGATATTATGCTTTTAAAAAAAGATTTATAAATAAAGATTCAAAATATACAAAAATACCATCAAAATACGTTCCTAAAATCCAGGAAATGGAAGGAGAAAGAATACTTGACTTAGACTGTAAAAAGAATGAAGAAGAAATTTTCGAAAATTGGTTAAATTCCTTTTTATTAGAAGCCTTTACTAATCCAAAACTTAGTGAATTGTCTGGAAGAGATATTTGGAATTACATAGGATTTCATACTAAAGGAACTATAAGAGATTATGTGACATCAATAGAAAACCAAATAATAGAAGAATTAGCAACAAAAACAACAGCTTATGATAAGATATTATATATAATGATGATTCTATATAAAGAATTTTTTGGAAAAAATATTATAGATCATAGACAAGAAGTCTATAATAAAGAATATCAAGAAGCAAAAAACCATTTAACTAATATTCAAATATATGATCTATGTAATGTGGAGTCTTATATATGTGAATATAGAATACATTATTACAAATTAAAAGAAGAAGATAAAAATCATTATCTTAGTATGTATATAACAAAACTTCCATATCCTGCTAATGAATTTATAATGGGAAGATTTATAAGAGAAATAAATAGAGGGACAATTGAAAATAATTTTGGTGGAGCAACCTCTGCAATAAGAGGGGAAATAAAAGAACGTTGTATGCAAGAAGCAACTCAAAAAAGATTTGCAAATATAATTAGAATTTGCTGTCAGGATAATGAAGAGATACCCCAAAAATATGGGCTTAATAAAAATTTTCAAAGAAAAAGAAAATACCAATTTAGAAAAAGAAAATACTATCCAAACTGGAGAAAAAAGAGAAAAAGAAATAACAATAAAAATAAAAGACAAAAAAGTGACTATTGCCCGAATAAAAAAGAAAACTGTAAGTGTTGGTATTGCCAAGAAGAAGGACACTATGCAAATGAATGTCCGAAAAAGAAGGATAAAAAAGATCTTACTAAACAAATAGAAATTGCTAAGTCTTGTTTCATGGAACCTTTAGAGGAATCTGATGATAGCTTAGACTATATTTTTGAATATGTCTCAGAAACAGACTCAGAGACTGAGTAATAATGCCACATTTATTACTATAAAAATAACAGAAAAGTTTATAAATGCTTTTATAGATTCTGGAGCAACACAATGCTTTGCTAGTTCAAATATAAAACTTGATTGAAAAAAATTAAAGAAACCATTAAGAGTTAGAATAGCTGACAAATCAATACATAAAATTGACCAAAAAGCAGAGATGGCTGAAATTTTTATTCAAAATTATAGGTTCATTATTCCATCTATATATATGTTAGATTCCGGGATGGATTTTATCATAGGAAATAACTTTTTAAAGCTATATCATCCATTCATTCAAGAATTAACATATATAGTTTTAAAAGCTCCACACGATTCTTCAATAAATCAAAAATCAAAACGTATAAAAATACCAACTACTACTATAGATAAGATCTTAAAATTTAAAATATTTTTTGGAACACCCTACCATACTTAGCCTTATGCTTAAGTCATAATTCAGAGATGGCAAGGTATTACGACCTCTAAAATAAAAATTTAGTACGTATAGTAGTATGAATGATTGATTATAACTAGGAGCCTTTGTAGAAAAAGTGGTAAACAAAAATCGCAACTCAAAAGCGCAACACTCCGATCGATAACGTAACGCACAAGGATAAACCAACGCGAGATTATATATATACAAGAGAGTGTCAAAAACAGGAATATCAAGACTCAAGATCCGGCTGCGAAGATAACCGGTCCGAGCATAACAATATACACATATGATAAAATAAGGAAAACCCCAAGGAAACCCAAAGGGACACAAATACATAAAACCTATTCTCCAAAATTCTCCCATAAAAGGAGTCATCACAGTTTGTATTATTTAATGGAGATAAAAGTATCTAAACAAAACATATAAACCAAAAATAGCCCCGAGAACAAAGGATCTTCGCAAGTATAGAAGTCTCCAGCATGCCTCAGCGGGAAACCTCACGTCCTGCATCTGAAAACCACAAAATCCGCATGGGTGAGAACCAGAGGTCCCCAGCATGGTAACAGCTTCCACATATATAATATATAATAATAGAGGAAAGCCAAAGGCAATCCTATAACTCCCTCCAGATAATATCAAAGCTTATAAACAAGCTAAACCATGTAAGGGCATCTGACTAAAGATTCTTCAGTCTAACTAGTACTTCCCTTTCCAATTCCTTCAAACCTCCCAACCACCAGCAGGAGTATAATATAGCAAACACAGATATATCAAACAAAGAATATACAAATAGTAGCAGTTAATACATTTAGACAATTAGCAAGTAATATGCAGTCAAATAGGCAATCTCAAACAATTCACATAGTGTGCATATGATGAATGCCTGTCCCTAGTGGCCGATGATATCATCTTGTCGGTTATAGAGCCAACCCGACAAGTCCTGGTCGCTAACCATTGGACTGTCCCTCTGTCGTGCATCCCCAAACTCGAGTTATACTCGTTATAAACGTGATCATAAACATGATCCATATCCTTCACCCTCACTGGTGAATATTTATGGGGGTTCGAGCTCATCCGGGCCTTTCACAGTGCCCGGCCACACTTACAACATAGGGTTAACAGAGCTTCGAGTCTCAACCTGGAGCACGTGGTGGCTAGCCACTGCTACTACCCAAGGAAACTCGTACTCAGATAGTGGAAGTGCAATTTCACAATTATCAATAATTCAGCATCAACATGCATGAATTCTCATCCATGGATCAACATCCATACCAGCCATTCCGGCTCACGGTTCAATCCAGAACCAGCCAATATTCATAGCATACACAGCTATTCCGGCTCATGGTTAAATCCATAACCAGCCATTTCATTAACAATTATAGCCTTTCGGCCCATGGCATAACAAACACTTCCACCACCATCCTCTGCATCTCACATAATCATCTTGATCCTCATTGATCATACATTTTCCCCTTGCTTCACTTGCAAGTTATCACATTCACTAGCCCCTTACTAATAGCTAGGCATTGTAGGATGATTTAAGACATACATGGTGAGATCGGAGGCTTAGAAGTATGAGATTTGGCTTTTAAAACTCAAAAATCAACTTTGGGATGAAAACAGGGCCGCGCGTACGCGCACTCCACGCGCACGCGTGGATGGCCTCAACAACTCATCGACGCGTAAGCGTCATGCACGCTAACGCGTGGATTCCAAACTTGCCCATCGACGCGCACGCGTCAACCATGCGTACGCGCGGGTGTTCTTGTGCCCCAGGCACAACACCGGCACAGTTCTGGCATAACTCTCGGGAAAATGACTGGGCATTGGGTGCAGCACAATCGGCGCGCCCGCGCACATTACGCGTACGCGTGGATGGCATGTTTCGGAAGATCGGCGCGCACGCGCCAGGTGCGCCCACGCGCAAGGGGTCATTCTGCTAAAAATTTTCTAAGTTAAAAGCTGCAGAATTTCACAGATTTAGACCCCAATCTTCCAACGGACATAACTTCATCATTTCAAATCATTTTTCACCCGTTCTTCGAACGGCATGGACATCCCGGATCCAATTTCATTTTAAACAGATTTGGTACAAAACGGAGATCCGTAGTCCAAGTTATGTCCCGTCAAAGTATGCCCAAAAACCATAATTTCATACAAAACCACAATATGCCATTTTCAAACAAATCATTTTCAACTCTTTCCAAAATCAATCAAAACATACCAATTTCATCCCTTTTCTTTGAAATCAATCAAAATGTATCAAATTCAACATCAAGCCTCCTCAACTCACACATTGACACTTTACCACAATATACAAAATCACTATCTCATCATTTTAGCCCACTTCACCCAAGTGGCTCAAACTCAACATATTGACATATCATATACTATTCCTCATGCCAATTCTCAACAACATCAATTCCAATAAATCATCATTTTACATAATCAACATCATACTCACCAACAATATGGTTCAACCCACAATTCAACCATAACCAATCATCAAGCATATATCACAACATGCATATTTCTCATACATCATACCACCAAGGCATCAATAATCATCATCACATATATGACCACATCATATATCTCAATCATTCAACAACATCAACCATTCAATGCCTATCTTAGGGCCTCTAGCCTAAGTATTTCCTACCACATTACATATTAGATACGGGAAACCGAAACCATACCTTAGCCGATTTTCCCAAGCTCCACCGGAGCACTTCTAAACCACTTATCCTCAAGCTCACAAGGCCTCAACACCTCCAAGAGCAGATTTTTCACCACCAAGCCCTTTCCAAGCTTGTTCAAAATCACCAATCAAGCTCCAATATCCACACACACACAACCTAAGCCACAACCATCACACCCATACACAACATCTCAAAACCCAAACATCATAAAACAACAAAATACACTAGGGTTGAGAATCTTACCACCTCCAAGGTCCAAGGAGATAAGATTAACCTTCTCCTTCAAGAGAGTTGGGTCCTATAACATCAAAGAACCCAAAATCTCAACATTTAACCCATGAAACTCGAAAATAGGGGCTGAGATTTCGAACAGCAAGGTGTGGCTTACCTCAAGATTGATTATATGGGTTTTGTATAGCTCTCCGCGGTGAACGCGTGGCCGCAAACGGGGCGGCAATCGGAGCTCTAGATCAAAAGTTATGGTGATTTGAAGATCAAGTGAGAGAGAGAGGAGTTGAGAGAATGTTCTTCCCTTCCTCTCCACCATTTCAGCTTGTGTGTGTAACAAATGAGGAGAGAGAGTGCTGAAAACTAGGGTTTTGGTTAAGTTATGTTGGGCCAAGGGCCCACTTTGGGTCCGGTTGGCCCGGTTTGGCCCGTTCGGTCCAATCTTGGTCCGAATTCTACAAAATTGGTACCAAAATTCTCGTCTCAATCTCCTCTATCACATTTAGCCATAAAAATCACATTTTAGGCTTTCTAGAATAAATTCTCATTTATGGGTTAATTAGCCGTTAATTAACCGGGTTTTACATTCTACCCACCTAATTGGGAATTTTGCCCACAAAATTCAAATGCGATTACCTGAGAATAAATGCGGATAATCCGATCGCATCTCTGACTCAAGTTCCCAAGTGTGTTCCTCAACACCGCCTCGACTCCATGCCACTTTGACTAGTGAAACATCTTTTCCACGCAACCGTTTGATACTAGTATCATCAATTCTGACTGGAGCCACTGGAAGCGTCAAATCTTCCCTTAACTGAACCGATTCAGGTTCCAACACATGACTAGCATCAGGAGTGTACTTCCGAAGCTGCGACACGTGGAACACGTCGTGCAGGTTCGAAAGATGAGGTGGTAGAGCCATCCGATACGCCACCGGTCCAATCCTCTCTAGGATCTGAAATGGACCAATGTATCGAGGATTCAACTTCTTTGCCTTAATCGCCCTACCTACTCCAGTAGTCGGAGTAACCTTAAGGAAAACATGGTCTCCTTCCTCAAATTCTAAGGGCTTTCGCCTTTGATCGGCGTAACTCTTTTGACGACTCTGCGCCGTAAGCATCCTATCACGGATCTTCTTGACTTGTTCAGTAGTCTCAGCTATCATTTCTGGCCCCAATAAGCTTTTCTCTCCAGCTTCATACCAACATAGTGGAGATTGACATTTCCTCCCATACAAGGCCTCATACGGAGCCATTCCAATGCTCGCATGATAACTATTATTGTATGCAAACTCCACTAATGGCATATACCGATCCCAACTCGCCGGTTGGTCCAAAACACAAGCTCTCAACATATCCTCTAGTGTTTGGATCGTCCTCTCAGATTGACCATCTGTTTGAGGATGGTAAGCCGTGCTCAAGCTTAATCGGGTTCCAAAAGCTTTCTGAAATGCACCCCAAAACCTTGAAGTGAAACGAGGATCTCTATCAGAGATTATAGTAGCAGGTACACCATGAAGTCTCACAATCTCCTTTATGTATAACCGTGCTAGCTCCTCAAGGGTGTAAGTCATCCGAATGGGTAAAAAGTGAGCTGACTTCGTCAGTCGGTCCATAATCACCCAGATAGCATCAAAACCAGCCCTAGTCCTTGGCAATCCCGACACAAAGTCCATTGCAATACTTTCCCACTTCCATTGGGGAATCTCTAAAGGTTGCAACATACCGGCAGGCTTTTGATGTTCAATCTTTACCTTTTGACAAGTTAAGCACTTTGAAACATATTCCGCCACATCATTCTTCATACCCGGCCACCAAAACATCGCCTTTAAATCATGGTACATCTTAGTACTTCCCGGGTGAATGGAGAATCCGCTTTTGTGTGCCTCCTTTAAAATATCTTGCCTCAAAGTGCCAACATCCGGCACAATGATTCTACCCTTGAATCTCCATAACCCATCTTTTTCTTCCGACACTCTCCACTGTTTCCCTTGCTCAATGGCCGGTAACACTTTCCATAATGCTTCATCATTTTGATGAGCCTTTAGGAGTTCGGACTTAAAATCACTTGAGATTTCTAATCGGCTCAAACACAAGGTTCCGGATACTTCTCGAGCACCAATATTCAGACTCTCGAATCCCTTGAGCAACTTCTCCTCCTGAAGCATCATCCAAGCCGCATATAACGACTTCCGACTTAACGCATCCGCCACTACGTTCGCTTTTCCCGGATGGTAATTCAACTCAAAGTCGTAGTCCTTCAACAATTCCATCCACCTCCTCTGCCTCATATTGAGCTCTTTTTGATCAAAGAGATACTTCAAGCTCTTATGATCAGAGAAAACTTGAAACTTAACCCCATAGAGATAATGCCTCCACACCTTCAAGGCAAACACGACCGCAGCGAGTTCCAAATCGTGCGTAGGGTAACTAACCTCATGAGGTCTCAACTGTCGTGAGGCATACGCCACCACATTATGGTGCTGCATCAGCACGCACCCTAGACCCTTCAATGAGGCATCACAATACACCTCAAATGGCTCATTCGGCTCGGGCAACACTAACACAGGTGCAGTAGTCAACTTTTTCTTCAATGTCTGAAAGCTCTCCTCGCATTCAGGAGTCCAAACAAACGGAGTGTCTTTGCGGGTTAACTTTGTCATTGGCAAAACTATCTGTGAAAAGCCCTTGATAAATCTTCGGTAATAGCCAGCTAAACCCAGAAAACTCCTTATCTCTGTTATGGTGGTTGGTTGTTTCCAATCCATCACCGCCTCCACCTTAGTTGGATCTACGGCTATTCCCTTCTTACTCACCACGTGACCCAAAAACTTCACCTCACTCTTCCAAAACTCACACTTAGACAGTTTTGCATAGAGTTTCTTCTCCTTTAGAATCTGCAATACGGTCCTCAAGTGTTCCGCATGTTCTTCTTCAGTCTTGGAATAAATCAGTATGTCATCGATGAAGACAACAACGAATTTATCCAGAAACGGACGGAAGACTCTATTCATGTAATCCATGAATACCGCAGGAGCGTTCGTCAACCCAAAGGACATCACAGTGTACTCGTAATGACCATAACGAGTCCTGAAAGCGGTCTTAGGGATATCCTCGCCCCTCACCCTTATCTGGTGATAACCGGATCGCAAGTCAATCTTAGAGAAAACTCCAGCTCCTTGTAACTGATCCATGAGATCATCGATTCTCGGCAATGGGTACTTATTCTTTATTGTCACCTTGTTCAACTGCCTGTAGTCCACACAGAGCCGCATACTCCCATCCTTCTTCTTCACCAGTAACACTGGAGCACCCCACGGAGAAACACTTGGTCGTATAAAATTCTTTCCCAACAAATCCTCTAACTGAGACTTTAGCTCGTTCATCTCCAACGGTGACATCCTATAAGGAGCACTTGAGATTGGTCCCGCCCCGGGCACCAACTCAATAGCAAACTCAACCTCTCGGTTAGGTGGGAACTCATCAATATCATCGGGAAACACTTCCGGAAACTCACACACAACCGGAATCTGTTCCAACCTTTGATCATCACCCGAAACGCCTGCGGTTAACAACATGATACCCTGACATTCGAATCCAGAACAGTTCACCATCATCGAATTCACGTAATAATTATTCACCACGACCGGTCCTTCAGTATCTTCCGGCATAAAATACACCGACTTTGTAGAACAATCTAGTAAAACATGGTTCTTAGATAACCAATCCAATCCCAAAATAAGATCAAGACCAATCATCGGCAAGCAGATTAAATCATGAACAAAATCACGCTGCTTGAATCTAAGGGAAACTTCCGGACATCCTAGCCTAGTTACCATGGCTTCATGGGTAGCATTATATACCTTTAGGTCATAACCTAAGGTTACAACCTTCAATCCTAACTCATGAGCTTTCTCAAATGCAATGAATGAATGTGATGCTCCCGAATCAAATAAAGCATTTAAAATTTGACCATTCATTTCACAGTTACCTCGAATAAGTGTCTCGGATCCCTCAGCTCCTACAGCTGAAGTGGTGAACACCCGACCAGTCTGTTGTGCCTTTCCAGCACCTTGTTTCTGCTTCTCAGGACAATTCACAGCTTTATGCCCTGCCTTTCCACAAGTGTAGCACAAACCCCATCCGGCCTTGCATGGAGCTCCCGGATGGTGACTCCCGCACCTAGTGCAAGCTTGATCATTCTGAGGCTGTTTCCCAAACTTCTTTCCTTGGGAGTTGTTGTTGTTGGGCCTCCTGAAAGAGCTTCCTCTCTTGAAAGACGAACCCCTAGGTGCAAAGCTCTTCCCTCGATTCTGTGGGAATGATCCCCTTTGACCCCCTCTCTCAGCGGTTGCCCTTTTTACACACTCTTCAGCAACCCTACACTTGTTCACCAACTCGGAGAAAGTCCTAATCTCCATTGGTCCCACTGAACTGAAGATATCACTCCGGAGTCCTCCTTCATACTTAACACACTTCCATTCCTCATATTCCACCGGAGTTCCTTGGCACATTCGAGAGAACCTGAACAGCTCCTCAAACTTGTCAGTATAATCTGATATGGACATAGCACCCTGCTTCAGCTGTAACAACTCAAGTTCCTTAGCCGTCCTAGCAGAAGTCGGAAAGTACTTCTTATAGAACTCTTCTTGAAAGACATTCCAGGTGACATAGTCATCACCCTGCTGCAGAAGACGTCGGATGCCTTGCCACCAATGCGACGCTTCACCGGTGAGCATATAAGTGGCAAACTCGACACGCTGTCCTTCAGGTACCACTTGTGCCTGTAAAGCTCGCTCTATAGCCTGAAACCATGTATCAGCCTCAGTCGGACTAGTAGTTCCCTTGAACTTAGGTGGATTAACCTTCAAAAAGTTTGCCAGTGTCATCGGGCCCTGAACTCCACCTCCATCATTACCATGGTTGTTCATCTGTTGACCAAGAGCCTCAGCAGTGGCTTGCATAGCAGCAGCCATGTTTTCCAACGCAGTCATGAAGTTCACCGGGTCATGAGGGTTATTCTCCGGTGCACGAGCATTCGTACGACCTCTCGCACTACCTCTACCGCGTCCACGAGGCGCCATCTGGTTCCTATACATACCAAACAATCGATATTAAGTTGATCAGTCTCAATATCGGAAGTCTAGTACTTCAAAGTCCCAAATGCATGCTCATGAACGTTTATGCCAATTATATCAAGTAGATATACTAATAGCACATAACACACACACAGAGAATGCACAGAAGCATAGTCAGTCCATCCCTCAGGCTCTACAGGAACGAACTGCTCTGATACCATAATGTAACACCCTACCATACTTAGCCTTATGCTTAAGTCATAATTCAGAGATGGCAAGGTATTACGACCTCTAAAATAAAAATTTAGTACGTATAGTAGTATGAATGATTGATTATAACTAGGAGCCTTTGTAGAAAAAGTGGTAAACAAAAACCGCAACTCAAAAGCGCAACACTCCGATCGATAACGTAACGCACAAGGATAAACCAACGCGAGATTATATATATACAAGAGAGTGTCAAAAACAGGAATATCAAGACTCAAGATCCGGCTGCGAAGATAACCGGTCCGAGCATAACAATATACACATATGATAAAATAAGGAAAACCCCAAGGAAACCCAAAGGGACACAAATACATAAAACCTATTCTCCAAAATTCTCCCATAAAAGGAGTCATCACAGTTTGTATTATTTAATGGAGATAAAAGTATCTAAACAAAACATATAAACCAAAAATAGCCCCGAGAACAAAGGATCTTCGCAAGTATAGAAGTCTCCAGCATGCCTCAGCGGGAAACCTCACGTCCTGCATCTGAAAACCACAAAATCCGCATGGGTGAGAACCAGAGGTCCCCAGCATGGTAACAGCTTCCACATATATAATATATAATAATAGAGGAAAGCCAAAGGCAATCCTATAACTCCCTCCAGATAATATCAAAGCTTATAAACAAGCTAAACCATGTAAGGGCATCTGACTAAAGATTCTTCAGTCTAACTAGTACTTCCCTTTCCAATTCCTTCAAACCTCCCAACCACCAGCAGGAGTATAATATAGCAAACACAGATATATCAAACAAAGAATATACAAATAGTAGCAGTTAATACATTTAGACAATTAGCAAGTAATATGCAGTCAAATAGGCAATCTCAAACAATTCACATAGTGTGCATATGATGAATGCCTGTCCCTAGTGGCCGATGATATCATCTTGTCGGTTATAGAGCCAACCCGACAAGTCCTGGTCGCTAACCATTGGACTGTCCCTCTGTCGTGCATCCCCAAACTCGAGTTATACTCGTTATAAACGTGATCATAAACATGATCCATATCCTTCACCCTCACTGGTGAATATTTATGGGGGTTCGAGCTCATCCGGGCCTTTCACAGTGCCCGGCCACACTTACAACATAGGGTTAACAGAGCTTCGAGTCTCAACCTGGAGCACGTGGTGGCTAGCCACTGCTACTACCCAAGGAAACTCGTACTCAGATAGTGGAAGTGCAATTTCACAATTATCAATAATTCAGCATCAACATGCATGAATTCTCATCCATGGATCAACATCCATACCAGCCATTCCGGCTCACGGTTCAATCCAGAACCAGCCAATATTCATAGCATACACAGCTATTCCGGCTCATGGTTAAATCCATAACCAGCCATTTCATTAACAATTATAGCCTTTCGGCCCATGGCATAACAAACACTTCCACCACCATCCTCTGCATCTCACATAATCATCTTGATCCTCATTGATCATACATTTTCCCCTTGCTTCACTTGCAAGTTATCACATTCACTAGCCCCTTACTAATAGCTAGGCATTGTAGGATGATTTAAGACATACATGGTGAGATCGGAGGCTTAGAAGTATGAGATTTGGCTTTTAAAACTCAAAAATCAACTTTGGGATGAAAACAGGGCCGCGCGTACGCGCACTCCACGCGCACGCGTGGATGGCCTCAACAACTCATCGACGCGTAAGCGTCATGCACGCTAACGCGTGGATTCCAAACTTGCCCATCGACGCGCACGCGTCAACCACGCGTACGCGCGGGTGTTCTTGTGCCCCAGGCACAACACCGGCACAGTTCTGGCATAACTCTCGGGAAAATGACTGGGCATTGGGTGCAGCACAATCGGCGCGCCCGCGCACATTACGCGTACGCGTGGATGGCATGTTTCGGAAGATCGGCGCGCACGCGCCAGGTGCGCCCACGCGCAAGGGGTCATTCTGCTAAAAATTTTCTAAGTTAAAAGCTGCAGAATTTCACAGATTTAGACCCCAATCTTCCAACGGACATAACTTCATCATTTCAAATCATTTTTCACCCGTTCTTCGAACGGCATGGACATCCCGGATCCAATTTCATTTTTAAACAGATTTGGTACAAAACGGAGATCCGTAGTCCAAGTTATGTCCCGTCAAAGTATGCCCAAAAACCATAATTTCATACAAAACCACAATATGCCATTTTCAAACAAATCATTTTCAACTCTTTCCAAAATCAATCAAAACATACCAATTTCATCCCTTTTCTTTGAAATCAATCAAAATGTATCAAATTCAACATCAAGCCTCCTCAACTCACACATTGACACTTTACCACAATATACAAAATCACTATCTCATCATTTTAGCCCACTTCACCCAAGTGGCTCAAACTCAACATATTGACATATCATATACTATTCCTCATGCCAATTCTCAACAACATCAATTCCAATAAATCATCATTTTACATAATCAACATCATACTCACCAACAATATGGTTCAACCCACAATTCAACCATAACCAATCATCAAGCATATATCACAACATGCATATTTCTCATACATCATACCACCAAGGCATCAATAATCATCATCACATATATGACCACATCATATATCTCAATCATTCAACAACATCAACCATTCAATGCCTATCTTAGGGCCTCTAGCCTAAGTATTTCCTACCACATTACATATTAGATACGGAAAACCGAAACCATACCTTAGCCGATTTTCCCAAGCTCCACCGGAGCACTTCTAAACCACTTATCCTCAAGCTCACAAGGCCTCAACACCTCCAAGAGCAGATTTTTCACCACCAAGCCCTTTCCAAGCTTGTTCAAAATCACCAATCAAGCTCCAATATCCACACACACACAACCTAAGCCACAACCATCACACCCATACACAACATCTCAAAACCCAAACATCATAAAACAACAAAATACACTAGGGTTGAGAATCTTACCACCTCCAAGGTCCAAGGAGACAAGATTAACCTTCTCCTTCAAGAGAGTTGGGTCCTATAACATCAAAGAACCCAAAATCTCAACATTTAACCCATGAAACTCGAAAATAGGGGCTGAGATTTCGAACAGCAAGGTGTGGCTTACCTCAAGATTGATTATATGGGTTTTGTAGAGCTCTCTGCGGTGAACGCGTGGCCGCAAACGGGGCGGCAATCGGAGCTCTAGATCAAAAGTTATGGTGATTTGAAGATCAAGTGAGAGAGAGGAGTTGAGAGAATGTTCTTCCCTTCCTCTCCACCATTTCAGCTTGTGTGTGTAACAAATGAGGAGAGAGAGTGCTGAAAACTAGGGTTTTGGTTAAGTTATGTTGGGCCAAGGGCCCACTTTGGGTCCGGTTGGCCCGGTTTGGCCCGTTCGGTCCAATCTTGGTCCGAATTCTACAAAATTGGTACCAAAATTTTCGTCTCAATCTCCTCTATCACATTTAGCCATAAAAATCACATTTTAGGCTTTCTAGAATAAATTCTCATTTATGGGTTAATTAGCCGTTAATTAACCGGGTTTTACATTTTCTATATTAGAAACATGTTATTTAAATTTATACTTTTAGATAAACATTCCCAAAAATAATCTTGAAATAAAGATAGAAGAACTTTTGGATGAAATTTGTGCCGAAAATCTTTTAGATATTAAAAATACAAATAACGAATTAGTAAGCATTAAATTAAAAGATCCTACAAAAGAGATAAATGTTCCAAATAAAATTCCTTATTCCGCAAGAGATAGAGAAGAGTTCTCATTAGAATGTAGAGATCTTTTGGAAAAAGGAATTATAAGATTAAGTAAAAGTCCTCATGCGGCTCCAGCCTTTTATGTCGAAAACAATAATGAAATTAAAAGGGAAAAACGAAGAATGGTTATTAACTATAAGAAGATGAATGAAGCAACTATTGGTGATGCTCATAAACTTCCAAGAAAAGACTCTATTTTAGAAAAAAATCAAAGGAGCAACTTGGTTTTCATCTCTTGATGCAAAATCAGGATATTGGCAACTTCGTTTAGACGAAGAAACAAAGAAATTAACTGCTTTTACTTGCCCAATAAAAGAATCAACAAGTGTGTTGCTTTATGAATGGAATGTATTACCATTCGGATTAAAACAAGCCCCAGGTATTTATCAAAGATTTATGGAAGAAAATCTAAAAGAGTTAAATGAATTTGTTTTAGTATACATTGATGATATACTAATTTTTACAAAACATGATAAAGAAGATCATCTTCAAAAATTATTAATAGTTTTAGAAAGATGTAAAGAAAAAGGATAAGTTCTTAGTAAAAAGAAAGCAAGAATAGCAAAACAAGAAATAGAGTTTCTTGGATTAATTCTATCCACTCAAGGAAAGCTAAAACTTCAACCAAATGTTCTAGAAAAGGTAAATTTATTTCCTAATAAAATAGAAGATAGAAAACAATTATAAAGATTTTTAGGGTGTATAAATTATATTTCTGATCAGGGATTTTTAAAGAATATAACAGAATACACTAAAAGCTTATTTCCAAAAATAAGTACTAAAAAAGTATGGAAATGGGATGAAAAAGATAGTATACAAATTCAAAGAATTAAAGAATTATGTGAAAAACTTCCAGAACTTTATATTCCAGAAGAAAATGACTACTTAATAGTAGAAACAGATGCTTCAGACATAACCTGGTCAGGATGTCTAAAAGCTAAGAAAACTATAAAAAGTTTGGAATAAGAAAAAGAATCACTAGATTCTAAATATCCCCCAAAGGAATTACTTTGCAGGTATATTTCAGGGACTTTTACTCCAACAGAACAGAGATATACTACTCATGAAAGGGAAACTCTAGCAGCAATTAAATCTCTTAAGAAATGGAAAATTGATTTACTACCCAAAGAATTTACATTAAGAATAGATTCAAGTTACTTAACAGGTTTCATACGATATAACTTAAAAGTTGATTATAATCATGGACGATTGGTAAGATGACAATTATTTTTGTTACAATATCCAATAAAAATTGAATATATTAAGGGTGACAAAAATGTTATTGCAGATACATTAACAAGAGAATGGAGTTCGTCTACAACGCATTAGATCAAGAAATTCAGAAATACGAACAAGAACTCGAAAAATGCAAGCATTGTCAGCAAATAAGGACATAGATCCAATCCCTCAAGAAGGCCATCGAAGCAATGAAATCAACACAACAACCAAAACCATCAGAGTTCAGCCAGATAAGCGTGGTGGACAAATCAGGTGAAGAAAAAATTCCAGAAAATAAAACAATTGTTGAAATTATCAAAAAATCCACCCAAGATAAAAAATATTATGTAATTTATAATGGCCCCATGAAAGGAGTATATGATGCCTGGGAAAAAGCAGCACCATTTACACATCAATCAAGGATAATTCATAAAGGAAGGTTTTTAACACTGGAAGAAGCAAATGAATCTTTCAGGGAATATGAAGCTCTTCATCCAGAGCAAACCTTAAAAAGAGCAGATAAAGCTCCAATTCAAACCCAGAGAACAGGAATAATAAGAAACATTCCTACAAGGGCTGAAATCAAGGAAAAGAAAAGGGTCTGTAGATCAAATCTCAGAGAAACCCTTAACATAGTCCTGAATTGGACTGAAGAAAAAAGGGCAACCTTGGGATATTATCCTATTGCCAAAGAACAGCTAACAAAGCTGGTTATATTTTCAGATGCTTCCCCATCTGACACCTCTCAGTTTTTCCAATATGGATTAATTGATATAATTTTAATTTTTAATGATTTGAAAATTATTAATGAGTTTCCTGCAGGATTCATTGATGCAATAAAGAGATTTAAAAATATGATTGACAACGTAAATCCAAGGGATATATCCCTAAAATTTACGAATAGTCAACCTATTTTTAATGAAGAAGAAGAATGCTTGGTTCCAGCACATCAAGTAATCTTCATGTCCGTCTTCCCAGGAAACTTTCAACCAATTGATCAAGTTCAAGATTTAACAATCTACAGTCATGAAGGAAGACTAGCCAGCACACTAGCAAGGGTCTTCGAAAGAACTCAAAAGATAACAAGGGAATCTCACACAAGAATCAATACTTTGCTTGTGTCCAGTAAAAGGAATGAAATTGAGGAAAGAGAGATGAGACTCTTAGTGGAATTTGAATCAGCATTCTACAACTTATCTGGACTCTTAGAAAAGCTCCCCGAAGGGATAAAGAGGAATCTCTGCTATTTGATAAAAGACAGAGAAGACCACAAGTGCCAGCTATGTGTCTCAGAGTTATCTGAAGAAAGCAATAATGAAACGGAATCAACCCACATGATAAAGGAAGAAGACAATGCATCTGAAGGTCACATAATGAAAGAGGAGGACAGCACATCTGAAGCATCTCTCAACATTATTGCATAGTGACGTAAGCGCTTAGGTCATAGAGCACCAACAATGTAGCTAGTGCAAGATAATAAACATTGACGTAAGCAATGACGTCATAAGAAGGGTAAGGATGGGAATTGTCCATCAGACCCAACCATTATAAATAGGTTTCTTAGGCAATTATAGAAGGCATCAGACAATAGAAAGCAGGAGGCTAAGAGTACTCATATGCTAGGAGAGCAAGGAGGAAGCTGCCGAGGCGATTCTATAGTCTGAAGAAGAATTCCCTTAGGAAAAACCAATTCTAAACTCCCCTCTGGAGTTAGTATCTACAATCTCCCCTCTGGAGATAAAATCATCTTATGTAAAATATTCTAAATAAAGGAAGTTTTTCTCCAGAAAGGTACGCCTTTATCCTAATCTCTTAGTTATGAATTATTTAGAAAATTTAGAATTAACGGAAGAATCTGATTATTATAGATTATCTGCCTTATTCGATAATGAAAAACAGGCTGTTCTAAAAACAGAATTAAATCTCAAATCAAATGAAAATTTTAATAAACAAAATCTTTTAAAAGAAGTTTTTAATAGAAAAAATATAATATATTATGGAAAAATTCAACTTGAAGCCCCTATAAAAATAAAATCCACCAATGGAGAACTTGAAATAGCTTTGATAAATGATGAAGAATTGAGTAAACAGATTGAGAAAATTAAGGATCAACAAAAAAGATCTAAAATTGGATGGATCCATATTAGTACTATATAAGTCCTAATCAAATCTACATATATGAAAGGAATTAATTCACCAATAAGCTTAGCAATCTGTGACAAAAGAATTACTGATGACCCAATAGATCAAATAATTGGAATTGTTCATGGAAACTTGGCAAACGTAAATGTTAAATTTAATGCCCATCTTGGATACGCTATACCTTTATCAACTGAAAACCTTGGAAGATCTATAAGTTTGGCTTATAAATTTCATAGAAAGAATCTAATGGAACAAGATGATGAACCATTTTCAATTACATATGCAATAAATTATGCTTTAACAAATAGCCATCATAGTATAATATTTAAAAATAGAGAAAGAATTTATGTTGATGAATTATTTCAGAAAATTATAAAAACAGAAATACCAAAATATAAAGCTATTGAAAACCCAGTTCTATTATTAAAAGAACCATCAGGAAAATTAGTTTCATCAAATTTTCAAATAAGAGAATCTAACATTAATAGCCCTTTAAGTTTATCTAAGTTAAAAATTAAAGAAGAAAATTCTGAAATAAAAGAACTAACAAAAAAGGTCAAAAAATTAAATGAAACCCTAAACACTAAATTATGACAATAAATAAAGAAGAAATATATGTAACTTATCAAGACAAGAAACAAGAGCTCTTTGAAAGAGAAAATCATTTGAATTATTTACAGTTTTCTGAAATAAATCTAAGAGCATTTGAAGCCCTAAAAATAATCTATGACAGGTTGAAAAGAGAAGTTGAAGAGCTAGAAAAATTAATAGAATCTCTAGAAAATAGTGATGAATCGATGATAGAATTTGCAGAAATTTTAAATAATGAAGCATAAAAAGATTGAAAAACCAGAAAATAAAATAAAAAGAGAAAGGACGAGAAAATTAAAAAGTAAAATAAAGGAGTATAAAAGGAAATTAAATAATCTTCAGATTGAAATTGATGATCTTATAATAAAAAGGATAGAAATAAGAATAAATATAAACAAATTGGAATTAAACTTAAAAAATTTATAAATGCCTGGAAACCCATATTATGACTTAAAAGAATTAAAGTTGTTGAAAGAAAAAATGGAGAATGAAATTGAAAAATTAAACAGATATTTAAAAACAAGAGAAAGTGTAGAAATAAAAGAAGTTATTGAGGATTTGAGAAATTATATTAAAGAAAAAGACAAACAGATAAAAGATTTTATATACAATAATCCATGCAAAAAAGAATATTATAAACTAAAACAAGATTAAAAAGTTAAAAGATGGTCAATACTTTAGATTATGGATTTGCAAATTATTTTTTATCAAAATCCGAAAAAGAAATTAAAAAATTAGAAAAGTCGACGTTAAAAAATTGGTATCAGAGCCAAGTTAACGATTAAGGGTAACACTTTCTCTTCAAAGCAACACTTTTAGTGATACGCTTTTAAATCAATAACAACCACAAGATGAAAAACATCTTTACAAAAAATTGAATTTGACAACTTTACCAGAGCATCCACCTTTTAATAAATTGGAAAGCATATAATGAATACAAAAAACAACCAAAAAAAAAAAAATTGGAAAGCATAACGCATGATTGCTTTTATGATAAACATGTTATAAAGTTGATGACAAGCAATCAAACATTCCAACATATATACAATAACAATATAATTGCTTTCTGTCTCACGGATCAACAATAAGCAATTTAGTAAATAAATAACATGTTTACCTTAATCAAATTAATTAAACGCACAAAAGTTCCAGAAATAAGTAAATTAATCAATCCACACTATACACATACATAATTTTTACAAAATATTTAAGAGATAATGAAAAATAGATCTAAAACCTTCAGAAACTATTTTATTTTATATTCTTTAATTACCGTATGAAAATTATATATAATAATTATATAATTATAAATATTACATGCATAAATTTATATCATTACAAGAAATAAGAAATCTAGTTACGAAAAAATATTTGTGGCTAATTGGAGGGTTATATTTTCAATTTGTCATAATTTTAGAATTATTTGCCACAGATTTAAACATCGTGGAGACTTTCGAAGAGACACAATTTGTATATCATTGTCCATGCGTAATATGTCGTGGCTAAATAAAAATAATCAAATCGAAAAGTATAATTCTACTACACTTCATCTGTAGCTAATTTGTGTAGGCCAAGTTTTTCGGTCAAAATTTTTTTCGTAGCTAACGTCGGATTATTTAATCACACTATTTCTGTGGCTAACTCGCACTTTTTTGATAACAGCTCAGACCACCCGCTAGCACGATATTGTCCGCTTTGGCACCCAATCCCTCACGATTTTGCCTTTGACGATAGGGATGCTAGCCGAAACCCCCCACACTCACTCATCAAAACGTGTCAAGCTAGAGAGAGGTATCAGAATCTTCGTGGTATAAGCTAGAATTGAATGAAATTCTCTTAGATTCCTTAATCAGAATCTTCGTGGTATAAGCTAGAGAGAGGTATCAGAATCTTCGTGGTATCATGCCTTTGACGATAGGGATGCTAGCCGAAACCCCTCCGTTCTACATCAGATTGAATGAGCTTCTCTTAGATTCCTTAATCAGAATCTTCGTGGTATAAGCTAGAATTGATGGCGGCCACTCTTGAGGATCCGGAAAGTCTAAACCTTGTCTGTGGTATTCCGAGTAGGATTCAAGGATTGAATGGCTGTGACGAGCTTCAAACTCGCGATTGCTGGGCGTGATGACAAACGCAAAAGGATCAATGGATCCTATTCCAACATGATCGAGAACCAACAGCTGATTAGCCGTGCTGTGGCAGAGCATTTGGACCATTTTCACTGAGAGGATGGGAGGTAGCCACTGACAATGGTGACACCCTACATACAGCTTGCCATGGAAGGAGCCTTGCGTGTGGAAAAGGATTTCAAGGAAGAGTTGAAGTTCAGAGGACAAAGCATCTCCAAAACCCCAACATGTTCTTCATTAATAAAGTAACTATTATTTATTCCGAACACTTTTACTTCTTACAATTAAATCCAAATAACCTTATTGACATCCTGACTAAGATTAATAAAATAAACATAGATTGCTTCAAACCAATAATCTCTGTGGGATCGACCCTTACTCACATAAGGTTTTGCTTGGACGACCCAGTGCACTTGCTGGTTAGTTGTACGGATTGCAAATTCGTGCACCAAGTTTTTGGCGCCGTTGCCCGGGATTATTCGAGTTTGAACAACTAAATGTTTATTTTATCTCTTAGATTAGGAATAATTTATTTTTGTTACTATAGAGTCATTAAATTCTGATAGGATAATTTCTTTTCAAAAATTTTTTTTTTAGAAATATTATTTTTCTTTATCAATTTTTAATTTCTTTTCGTGAGTTTAGTGTCTTGTTCAAAGTTTGGTGTTAATTGCATATTTTATATTTTTCTTTAAATTTTCGGACTTGTGTTCTTTGTTCTTCATTGATCTTCAAGTTGTTCTTATTTATTTTTCTTGTTTGATCTTGAGTTTTTTTTGTTTTGTGTCTTTTCTTGTTTTTCTTGTGCTTTTTCAAAACATTAACTTTCAAAAATTATACTTTTATCCATAAAAATAATACATCTTTAAAATACGTTACATTTTTAGCTCAGTTGGTTATAGCGTTGGCTTATGTTCTTGGCAATTGGGCATCTTCTTTTTAAAATCTTTTTTAAAATAATTTTTCTTAATTTAATCTTGTGCCAAACTTTAAGTTTGGTGTTTTTTTGTTGATCTTTCTTTAATTTTCGAAAATTTATCTTGGTTTTCTAAAAATTTTAAGTTTGGTGTTCTTTCTTTTGTTCTTGGTGTTCTTGTGAATCTTCAAGGTGTTCTTGAGTCTTTCTTGTGTTTTGATCTTAAAATTTTTAAGTTTGGTGTTCCTTGGTGTTTTCCCTCCAGAATTTTCGAAAATAAGGAGCATTAGATCTAAAAATTTTAAGTCTTGTGTCTTTTTTGTGTGTTTTTTCTCTTTTATCATAAAATTCAAAATTAAAAAAAAATATCTTTTCTAACTAATTTTAAACTATATTTTCGAAATTTTTATATAAAAATTCAGATTTCAATTTCAAAATTTTTCAATTCTTATTTTTTTAATATATATTTTATTATCTTTTTCAAAAATTTTATCGTAACCACTTTCTCCTTTTACTCAAATTTTTCGAAAATCTTCAAAAAAATATTTTCATTTTTTTTATTTATTTTATTTCGTTTTTATTTATTTTATTTTTACTTTATTTTATAAAATAAATAATATCAACATCAATACCATCTCCTTTATTCCATCATGGAACTAAGTGGAAATGAACAGTCCAGGAGGACTCTGGGGTCATATGCTAATCCCACTACTGCTTCATATGAGAGTAGTATCTGTATACCCTCCATTGGAGTTAGTAGCTTTGAGTTGAATCCTTAGCTCATTATCATGGTGCAGCAAAGCTGCTAGTATTTGGGTCTTCCACACGAAGAACCTACAGAGTTTCTGGCACAATTTTTGCAAATTGCTGACACAGTACATGATAAGGAAGTAGATTAGGATATCTACAGATTATTACTGTTTCCATTTACTGTAAAAGATCAAGCTAAGAGGTGGTTAAATAACCAACCTAAAAACAGCATAAAGACATGAAAACAGCTGTCAGAAAAATTCCTGAATCACTACTTTCCTCCAACACGGATGACACAGCTAAGGCTAAGCATCCAAGGCTTCAAACAAGGAGATAATGAATCCCTTTATGATGCCTGGGAGAGATACAGAGAGATGCTAAGAAAATGCCCCTCTGAGATGTTTTCAGAGTGGGTGCAATTAGACATCTTCTACTATGGGCTTACAGAAAAAGCTCAGATTTCTCTAGATCACTCAGCTGGTAGATCTATATATATGAGAAAAATAATTGAAGAAGCTCAAGAGCTTATTGATACAGTTGCCAGAAATCAGCATCTGTACCTAAGCAGTGAATCTTCCATGAAAGAAGAAGCTAAAACAGTAACTGCTGAACTCAGTCCTGTAGACCAGGCTAATGAATTCAATCAGCAATTAGACTTTCTAACTCAACAGCTAGCCGAATTCAAGGAAATACTACATGAAACAAGAATGGCTAACAGGAATATGGAAGTACAGTTAAAACAAACAGAAAAGTAATTGTCAAAACAAATAGCAGAAGAATGCCAAGCAGTTCAATTAAGAAGTGGGAAAACATTAAATACCTCACTTCAAAGCAGCAGGAAACCAAGAAATGAACAAATGGCTACTCAAAATCCCTCTGAGGACAATCAGAGCCCAGAGAGGAATAAGGCTGGCGCTGAACGCCCAGACCATGCTCATTCCTGGCGTTCAACGCCAGAAACAAGCATGGACTTGGCGTTGAACGCCCATGGCGTTCAGACGCCAGTAACAGATAAGGAGTTGGTGTTTAACGCCACTCCAGCTTCCACCCCTGGCATTCAAATGCCAGTGGGGGATCAGTCACATACAAGTGCTGATAACAACCCTTCTAAAAAGGCTTCCCAACCCACTTTTGTAGGTAATAAACCTGCAGCAACTAAGGTTGAGGAATATAAAGCCAAAATGCCTTATTCTCAAAAACTCCGCCAAGCGGAACAGGATAAGCAATTTGCCCGCTTTGCAGACTATCTTAGGACTCTTGAAATAAAGATTCCGTTTGCAGAAGCACTTGAGCAAATACCCTCTTATGCTAAGTTCATGAAAGAGATCGTAAGTCATAAGAAGGATTGGAGAGAAACTGAAAAAGTTTACCTCACTGAAGAATGCAGTGCAGTCATTCTGAAAAGCTTACCTGAGAAGCTTAAAGACCCCGGAAGCTTTATGATACCATGCACATTAGAGGGTAATTGTACCAAGCAAGCACTATGTGATCTTGGGGCAAGTATCAACCTAATACCTGCATCTATTATCACAAAGCTTGGTTTGACTGAAGAAGTCAAACCAACCCGGATATGTCTTCAACTTGCTGATGGCTCCATTAAATACCCATCAGGCGTGATTGAAGACATGATTGTCAAGGTTGGGCCATTTGCCTTTCCTACTGACTTTGTGGTGCTGGAAATGGAGGAGCACAAGAGTGCAACTCTCATTCTAGGAAGACCTTTCCTAGCAACTGGCCGAACCCTCATTGATGTCCAAAAAGGGGAAGTAACCCTGAGAGTCAATGAGGAGGAGTTCAAGTTGAATGTTGTCAAAGCTATGCAACATCCAGACACCCCAAATGACTGCATGAGTGTTGATATCATTGACTCTCTGGTAAGAGAGGTCAATATGGCTGAAAGTCTCGAATCAGAGCTAGAGGACATCTTTAAAGATGTTCAGCCTGATTTGGAGGAATCAGAGAGAATAATAGAACCTCTGAAAATCCCTCAGGAAGAGGAGAAACCTCCTAAACCCGAGCTCAAACCATTACCACCATCCCTGAAATATGCATTTCTGGGAGAAGGTGATACCTTTCCTGTAATCATAAGCTCTACCTTAGAGCCACAGGAAGAGGAAGCACTAATTCAAGTGCTAAGGACACACAAGACAACTCTTGGGTGGTCCATCAGTGATCTTAAGGGCATTAGCCCAGCCAGATGCATGCACAAGATCCTATTGGAGGGTGACGCCAAGCCAGTGGTTCAACCACAAAGGCGGCTGAATCCAGCCATGAAGGAAGTGGTGCAGAAGGAGGTCACTAAATTACTAGAGGCTGGGATTATTTATCCTATTTCTGACAGCCCCTGGGTAAGCCCTGTCCAAGTTGTCCCTAAGCAAGGTGGCATGACAGTGGTTCACAATGAAAGAAATGAACTGGTTCCTACAAGAACAGTTACAGGGTGGCGTATGTGTATTGATTATAGAAGGCTCAATACAGCCACCAGAAAGGATCATTTTCCTTTACCATTCATAGACCAGATGCTAGAAAGACTAGCAGGTCATGAATACTACTGCTTCCTGGATGGATATTCAGGTTATAATCAAATTGCAGTAGATCCCCAGGATCAAGAGAAAATGGCATTCACATGTCCATCTGGAGTATTTGCATACAGAAGGATGCCATTTGGCCTGTGCAATGCACCTGCAACCTTTCAGAGGTGCATGCTCTCAATTTTCTCTGATATGGTGGAAAAATTTCTGGAAGTCTTCATGGATGACTTTTCAGTATTTGGAGACTCATTCAGCTCCTGTCTTGACCATCTAGCACTTGTTCTAAAGAGATGCCAAGAGACTAACCTGGTTTTAAACTGGGAAAAATGTCACTTTATGGTGACTGAAGGAATTGTCCTTGGGCACAAAATTTCGAACAAGGGAATAGAGGTGGATCAAGCTAAGGTGGAGGTAATTGAAAAATTACCACCACCTGCCAATGTTAAGGCAATCAGAAGCTTTCTGGGGCATGCAGGATTCTATAGGAGGTTTATAAAGGATTTTTCAAAAATCGCCAAACCTCTGAGCAACCTGCTAGCTGCTGACACGCCATTTGTCTTTGATAAGGAGTGTCTGCAGGCATTTGAGACTCTGAAAGCTAAATTGGTCACAGCACCAATCATCTCTGCACCAAACTGGACATTACCATTTGAACTAATGTGTGATGCCAGTGACCATGCCATTGGTGCAGTGTTGGGACAAAGGCATGACAAGCTTCTGCACGTCATTTACTATGCCAGCCGTGTTCTAAATAACGCACAGAAAAACTACACAACCACAGAAAAAGAGCTACTTGCAGTGGTTTATGCCATTGACAAATTCAGATCCTATTTAGTAGGATCAAAAGTGATTGTGTACACTGATCATGCTGCTCTTAAATATCTACTCACAAAGCAGGATTCAAAACCCAGACTTATAAGATGGGTGTTGCTTCTGCAAGAGTTTGATATAGAAATAAGAGACAGAAAAGGGACAGAGAATCAGGTAGCAGATCACCTGTCCCGAATAGAACCAGTAGAAGGGGCGTCCCCCCTTCTTACTGAGATCTCTGAAACCTTTCCAGATGAGCAACTCTTTGCCATCTGGAAAGTGCCATGGTTTGCAGACATTGCAAACTACAAGGCAGTGAGATTCATACCCAAAGAATATAGTAGGCAGCAATCAAAGAAGTTGATTACGGATGCAAAGTATTATCTTTGGGATGAGCCGTATCTCTTTAAGAGATGTGCAGACGGAGTAATCCGTAGATGTGTGCCTAAAGAAGAAGCGCAGAAGATCCTATGGCACTGCCATGGATCCCAGTATGGAGGACATTTTGGAAGTGAGCGAACAGCCACAAGAGTCCTCCAATGTGGCTTCTACTGGCCTACTCTCTATAAAGATTCCCCGAGTGTTTGTACTTAATTGTGACAGTTGCCAAAAGATCTGGTAATTTGCCTCACAGTTATGCCATGCCTCAACAAGGAATCTTAGAGATTGAGTTGTTTGATGTATGGGGTATTAACTTCATGGGACCTTTCCCACCATCATACTCAAACACTTATATTCTGGTGGCAGTGGATTATGTATCCAAATTGGTGGAAGCTATTGCAACACCCACTAATGACACTAAGACAATGTTAAAATTCCTCCAGAAACACATCTTCAGCAGATTTGGCACCCTTAGAGTACTAATCAGTGATGGGGGCACTCATTTCTGCAATAAACAGCTCTATTCTGCTTTGGTTCGTTATGGAGTTAGCCACAGGGTGGCCACTCCATATCATCCACAGACTAATGGGCGAGCTGAAGTCTCAAATAGAGAAATCAAAAGAATCCTGGAACGGACTGTAATTAACCGTAGAAGGGATTGGGCAAGAAGCTTGGATGATGCTCTGTGGGCATACAGAACAGCATTCAAGACCCCTATAGGGACCTCTCCATACCAGCTTGTGTATATAAAGGCATGTCACTTGCCAGTGGAACTGGAACATAAGGCCTACTGGGCAACCAGATTCCTGAACCTTGATGCCAAGTTAGCTGGAGAAAAATGATTGCTTCAGTTAAATGAGCTAGAGGAATTTAGACTCAATGCTTTCGAGAATGCAAAAATATACAAAGAGAAAGCAAAAAGATGGCATGATAAGAAATTGTCATCCAGAGTCTTTGAGCCAGGGCAGAAAGTTCTGCTATTCAATTCTAGGCTCAAACTATTCCCCGAGAAATTGAAGTCCCGGTGGAGAGGTCCATATGTGATTACAAGTGTATCACCATATGGATACGTTGAGCTTCAGGATAATGACTCTAACAAAAAGTTCATTGTTAATGGACAGAGAGTTAAACATTATCTTGAAGGCAATTTTGAGCAAGAATGCTCAAAACTGAGACTTGATTAAAGCTCAGTAATAGTCCAGCTAACGACATTAAAGAAGCGCTTGCTGGGAGGCAACCTAGCCATTTACAAAATTTAATTTTATTTGTTTTTGTTAATTAATCTCTTTTCACAGGTATAGGTCAAAGTATCTTCAAGGTAAAATAGCAATTGCTTGAATTCACAGAGTTACAGGGAAATTTTGGAACTCACTGGCGTGAAAAAGGCCAGTAAGAAATGTTTTGGGCGTTGAACGCCCAAAAGAAGCATCCACTGGGCGTTCAACACCAGTAAGGATAGCCATTTGGGCGTTAAACGCCAGAAAGGAGCATCTTCTGGGCGTTGAACGCCAAAAAGAAGCTCTTTCTGGGTGTTTAACGCCAGAATTTCAGCATCCTGGGCGTTTAGAAAAACACCCAGTAACAAAGGACTTCCTGGCGTTCAACGCCAGAAAGAAGCAACAGCTGGGCGTTGAACGCCCAGGAGAAGCAACATTTGGGCGTTAAACGCCCAAAACATGCAGCAGTTGGGCGTTTAACGCCAGAATGGTGGGGAGGAGGTAAAATTCATTTTTTTTTTCACAAATTTTTTAATTTTTATGTTTCAATTCATGATTTCTTGCATAAACATGTTTCAAAATATCATCCTTCAATTCCAAAATTTTTAATCCTAATTTCTAAAAACCCTAATTTCTAAAATCCCTTTTTCAAAAATATCAAATGTAGCTTCATACATAAACATAACCTTTTTTTCAATCCAATCCAACTCTTTTTCCAATTTCTTTTTAAACTTAATTATCTTTTAAAATCTTTTTCAAATTATAAATTTCAAATTTATTTTTAAATATCATTCATATCTTTTTAAATTATATCATTTTCTTGTCATATTTATCTTTTATAAATCTTATCTTTTATCTTATATTTCTTTCTTATTTTTGAAAACCCACCCCCTCCCCTTATATCCACTTTCGGCGCCCCTCTCATCATCCACCATTCCACACTTGCACTCCTCCTATCCCTCTTCTCTCTTTTCTTTTGCTTGAGGACAAGCAAACCTCTAAGTTTGGTGTGCTTATCCGTGATCACAAAAACATACTCACTTTGATCATGGCCCCTAAAGGAAAACAACCCAACCCAAGAGGCAAGAAAGAGAATATTCCAAAGCCACTTTGGAATCAAGGGAAGTTCTTAACTAAAGAACATTCAGACCGTTACTACAAAATAATGAGTCTAAGATCAGTGATCCCAGAAGTCAAGTTCGATCTGAAAGAAGATGAATATCCGGAGATCCAAGAACAAATTCGAAACAGGAACTGGGAAATCCTAGCTAATCCTGAAACGAAAGTGGGAAGGAACATGGTTCAGGAGTTCTATGCTAATCTATGGCAGACAGACAGGCAAAGAATAATTGGAGCTGCCCTCTATGACCATCGGACCTTAGTCAGAGGAAAGATTGTTCATACTCATCCTGACAAGATCAGGGAGATCTTTAAGCTTCCTCAACTGAAAGATGACCCAGACTCCTTTAATAGGAGAATGATGAGGGTAAATAAAGGCCTGGATAAGATTCTAGAGGATATATGCATCCCTGAAGCCAGGTGGACCACCAGCACAACTGACATCCCAAATCAACTCAAAAGAGAAGATCTCAAACCAGCAGCCAGAGGCTGGCTGGATTTCATTGGGCGTTCTATATTGCCCACCAGCAACCGTTCTGAAGTTACTATTAAAAGAGCAGTGATGATTCACTGCATCATGTTGGGAAAAGAAGTAGAAGTCCATCAACTGATCTCGTGTGAACTATACAAAATAGCAAATAGGAATTCCAAGGATGCTAGATTGGCCTATCCAAGCTTAATTTCTATGCTCTACAGAGATGCCGGAGTGAAGATGGGAATAACAGAGTATATCTCAGTTGAAAGGCCAATCACTAGAATATCAATGGACAGACAACAGCTGCAGGATGATCCAATCAAGAGGAGAGCACAGGAAGTCCTCCCAGAACTTCCTCAATTCGAATATTGGGAACACCTTGAGGCATCTATTTCCAAATTGCAAGAAGCTATGAACCAAATAAAGGAAGAACAGAACAATCAAAGTAGCATGCTTTGCAAACTGCTTAAGGAACAAGAAGAGCAAGGGCGTGATTTAAGGGAGCTGAAGCGCCAGAAATTAATCCTTGAAGGACTAAGCACCCCACAGATCAGAGGAACATCTACTTCTCAAAACACAGGTTGTTGAGTTCTAATTTTAGCTTTAACTCTGTGATAGTGTTATTATAGAAATTCATCTTAGGAGATATATAGAGTAGTAGTAGTAGTAGTTAGCATATCTATTCTGGTTTTATTCCCAATTAAAGTTATAATTTAATTTTCTCATCATTATCAGACATGAATAAAATAGTAGATTTTTAGAATAAAGAAGTAATTTATATTTTTCGAGTTTTTAATAATAAAATTATAATTAATTATATGTGGTGGCAATACTTTTTGTTCTCTGAATGAATGCTTGAACAGTGCATATTTTATCCTGAATTTTACGAATATTGGCTCCTGAAAGAATAAGGAACACGAAAAATATTATTGATGATCTGAAAAATCATGAATTTGATTCTTGAAGCAAGAAAAAGCAGTAAAAAAAATTACAAGGAATCATTGGATTAAGAAAAGGATCCAAGGCTTTGAGCATCAGTGGATAGGAGGGCCCAAGGAAATAGTTCCAGGCCTAAGCGGCTAAACCAAGCTGTCCCTAACCATGTGCTTGTGGCACACAGGTCCAAGTGAAAAACTTGAGACTGAGTGGTTAAGGTCGTGATCTAAAGCAAAAAGAGTGTGCTTAAGAGCTCTAGACACCTCTAATTGGGGACTCTAGCAAAGCTGAGTCACAATCTGAAAAGGGTTCACCCAGTCATGTGTCTGTGGCATTTGTGTATCCGGTGGTAATACTGGAAAACAAAATGCTTAGGGCCACGGCCAAAACTCATAAAAGTAGCTATGTTCAAGAATCAACATACTTAACTAGGAAAATCAATAATACTATCTGAATTCTGAGTTCCTATGGATGCCAATCATTATGAATTTCAAAGGATAAAGTGAGATGCCAAAACTGTTTGGAAGCAAAAAGCTACTAGCCCCGCTCATCTAATTAGAATCTGAGCTTCACTTAAAACTCTGAGATATTATTGCTTCTTGATTTCTTTTTATCCTCTTTTATTCACCTAGTTGCTTGGGGACAAGCAACAGTTTAAGTTTGGTGTTGTGATGAGCGGATATTTTATACGCTTTTTCGGGGTAATTTCATGTAGATTTTAGTATGTTTTAATTAGTTTTTAGTTAAATATTATTAGTTTTTAGGCAAAAATCATATTTTTGGACTTTACTATGAGTTTGTGTGTTTTTCTGTGATTTCAGGTATTTTCTGGCTGAAATTGAGGGAGCTGAGCAAAAATCTGAGTTAGGCTGAAAAAGGACTGCTGATGCTGCTGGATTCTGACCTCCCTGCACTCAAAATGGATTTTCTGGAGCTACAGGAGTCCAATTGGCGCGCTCTTAATGGCTTTGGAAAGTAGTCATCCAGGGCTTTCCAGAAATATATAATAGTCTATACTTTGCACGAAGATAGACGACATAAACTGGCGTTCAACGCCAGTATCATGCTGTTGTCTGGCGTCCAGCGCCAGAAACAGGTTACAAGCTGGAGTTCAACGCCAGAAACAGGTTACAACCTGGCGTTGAACACCCAAAACAGCCCCAGGCACGTGAGAAGCTTAAGTCTCAGCCCCAGCACACACCAAGTGGGCCCCAGAAGTGGATTTCTGCACTATCTATCATAGTTTACTCATTTTCTGTAAACCTAGGTTACTAGTTTACTATTTAAACAACTTTTAGAGATTTACTTTGCACCTCATGACATTTTAGATCTGAAATTTGTACCTTTTGGCAGCATGAGTCTCTAAACTCCATTGTTGGGGGTGAGGAGCTCTGCAGCGTCTCAATGAATTAATACAATTACTTTTGTTTTCCATTCAAACACGCTTGTTCCTATCTAAGATGTTCATTCGCGCTTAAACATGAAGAAGGTGATGATCTGTGACACTCATCACCTTCCTCAGATCCATGAACGTGTGCCTGACAACCACCTCCATTCTACATCAGATTGAATGAGCTTCTCTTAGATTCCTTAATCAGAATCTTCGTGGTATAAGCTAGAATTGATGGCGGCCACTCTTGAGGATCCGGAAAGTCTAAACCTTGTCTGTGGTATTCCGAGTAGGATTCAAGGATTGAATGGCTGTGACGAGATTCAAACTCGCGATTGTTGGGCGTGATGACAAACGCAAAAGGATCAATGGATCCTATTCCAACATGATCGAGAACCAACAGCTGATTAGCCGTGCTGTGACAGAGCATCTGGACCATTTTCACTGAGAGGATGGGAGGTAGCCACTGACAATGGTGACACCCTACATACAGCTTGCCATGGAAGGAGCCTTGCGTGTGGAAAAGGATTTCAAGGAAGAGTTGATGTTCAGAGGACAAAGCATCTCCAAAACCCCAACATGTTCTTCATTAACAAAGTAACTATTATTTATTCCGAACACTTTTACTTCTTACAATTAAATCCAAATAACCTTATTGACATCCTGACTAAGATTAATAAAATAAACATAGATTGCTTCAAACCAATAATCTCTGTGGGATCGACCCTTACTCACGTAAGGTATTACTTGGACGACCTAGTGCACTTGCTGGTTAGTTGTACGGATTGCAAATTCATGCACCAGGCTACATCCCATCCTCTCAGTGAAAATGGTCCAAATGCTCTGTCACAGCACGGCTAATCATATGTCGGTTCTCAATCAGGTTGGAATAGAATCCCGCGATTCTTTTGCGTCTGTCACTAATGCCCAGCATTCAGGAGTTTGAAGCTCATCACTGTCATTCAATCCCGGAATCCTACTTGGAATGCCACAGACAAGGTTAGACTTTCTGGATTCCCATGAATGCCGCCATCAATTCTAGCTTATACCACGAAGATTCTGATCAAGGAATCCAAGAGATATGTGCCCGGTCTAAAGTAGAACGGAAGTGGTTGTCAATCACGCGCGTTCATAGGTGAGAATGATGATGAGTGTCACGGATCATCACATTCATCAAGTTGAAGTGCAACGAATATCTTAGAACAGGAATAAATTGAATTGGATAGAAAATAATAGTAATTGCATTGAAACTTGAGGTACAGCAGAGCTCCACACCCTTAATCTATGGTGTGCAGAAATTCTACCGTTGAAAATACATAAGTAAAAGGTCCAGGCATGGTCGAATGGCCAGCCCCCATGATCTGAGAACTAAACGTCCCAAGATGTCTAATACAATAGTAAACTATCCTATTTATACTAGACTAGCTACTAGGGTTTACAAGAGTAAGTAATTGATGCATAAATCCACTTCCAGGGCCCACTTGGTGTATGTTTGGGCTGAGCTTGATCTATCCACGATCTGAGGCTTCTTTTGGAGTTGAACGCCAAGTTGTAACGTGTTTTGGGCGTTCAACTCCGGTTCGTGACGTGTTTCTGGCGTTTGACTCCAGACAGCAACATGGAACTGGCGTTGAGCGCCAGTTTACGTCGTCTAATCACAAATAAAGTATGGACTATTATATATTGCTGGAAAGCTCTGGATGTCTAATTTCCAACGCCGTTGAGAGCACGCCATTTGAAGTTCTGTAGCTCCAGAAAATTTATTTCGAGTGAAGAGAGGTCAGATTCCAACAACATCTGCAGTCCTTTGTCAGCCTCCTATCAAAGTTTTGCTCAGGTCCCTCAATTTCAGCCAGAAAATACCTGAAATCACAGAAAAACAACAAACTCATAGTAAAGTCCAGAAACTCCATAGTAAAACTCCATGAATAAAGTTCTGCTATATGCCTAATAAGGATATGTTTGCTCTTCTTGTTCAATTCATTTTCTCTTAGTTTTGATGCTTGCTTGGGGACAAGCAAGATTTAAGTTTGGTGTTGTGATGACAAGTCATCATATACCCATTTTTCAAGCTAAATTCACTTGTTTCATTAGTCTTTATGCACTTTCTTGCATCCTAAGTAAGTGATTTGGAATGAAAATGCATAACTTCTTTAAATCAAACAACCACCATTAAATTGATGCTAAATCATGAGGTTTGAGCTAAAATTTATTGATTTTTAATGAAATATAAACCTTATGAGTTTAGAGATATTTTGATTGGTTGTTTTGGTTTCTTGTAGGTGAAGAAAGGAAGAAAAGAAGAAAAACGTGGCTTAAGAAGTGTGGCCAAGAGAGGAGAAGTGTGGTGCAACATAGAAGGAGGAAGCAAACACTGCCCTCCACGAGAGCACACTGCCCTCCAGGAGAACAGCATAATGAACCAAGCCTTTAAAAGCATCACTGCCCTGCCCACAACAAGAGCTGAGCACAATTCTATGCCAAGGACCAAAGGAAGCAAAACTCTGCCATGCCCTCCTCAAGAGCAATATCGGGCTTTCATGAAAAATAATTCAAAGGAAATTGCTTCCTAGTGTTTCCTATGGGTTTCGAACCCAAGAACAAGGAGGAAAGGAGTAGCGCTCAAACACAAGGAAAACAAGCGAAAATTGGCTTGCTTTCAATCTCCAAGAATCGAACACGGCACCATGAGGAAGCAAGGAACTAGGCGTTACTTTGGTGCCAAGAAAACCAAGGAAAAAGGAGCAGCGTGTGCCTCCACCAAGTTTCAAACTTGGGACTTCACCAAGTGGCAACATTGCCCTGCCATCCACAAGGGCAGGGCAGCATCTTGTGGTGCATGGCCAGCGCACAAAATTGGCACGGGCATGAGCTTGGCGCACAGCAAGCACGCACGGGCAGCAAGGCAAGCACACCATGGCAACACTGCCCTGCCCTCCACAAGGGCAGGGCAGCATCCTGATGCATCACACGCACCAAGCATGCACGCAATGAGGCCGCATGCACCAATTCCTGCTCTGCCCTCCACAAGGGCAGGGCAGCCTCCTGGAAGCTACTTTCTCATGGGCTGAAAATTGGATTAAAAATCCAATTTAATTCATTTCTTCACCAAATCAAAAGCCTATCCAAATTCCAAAAATCCAAGAATAGAAAGTGTATAAATAGGAGATAGTTTGATGTAATTAGGACCTTCTTTTTGATTTTTGAATTTTCACATCTTTAGACTTGATTTTGAGAGCTTGGAATTGAGATTTTAGAGAATTGGGAAGGAGAATTGATCTCTCTTCTTCCTCGTTCTTGCTTGAGCACTTTTTACTTTTCTTGTTTGAGTCTTGAGTGTGAAGAATTGAGGAATTTCTGTCTCAATCTCCATTCAAGATCTCTTTAATTTCCCTTTTGCATAATTGAGTTGAATCCAATTTCCTTTACTGCTTCATCTTTAATTTCTTGTTAATTGCTTTGTGAACTTGGATCTGGGAAAGCAATTGAGATCTAGACTTTGCTATCTAGTCTCTGGAGTCCTAAGACCCAATTTTCTTTTTGGTTTTTCTGTTGAACCACAGCTGAAATCAAATTTCCATTTCTGTTTGAGATCTAGATAATTTCACTTCTTCTCTTGCTTTATTTATTGCTGCAATTTAATTTCTCATGCTTAATTTCTGAATTCCTAGTCCTCAAATCCCTTTTCCATTCAAGCAATTTATATTTTTTGCACTTTAAGTTACCGCAATTTACATTTCTTGCACTTTAAGTTTAAGTCATTTAATTTCTTGTTCTTTTAGATTCAGCACCTTTACTTTTAATTCTCTTTAATTTCTGCAATTCATCCCTCTCCCTTTACATTTCCTGCTATTTACTTACTGTTGGATACAAAATCACTCAACCAATACTTGATTCGCTTGACTAAATCAACCACTGAACTAAAATTGCTCAATCCTTCAATCCCTGTGGGATCGACCTCACTCCCGTGAGTTTTATTACTTGATGCGACCCGGTACACTTGCTGGTGAGTTTTGTGTTGGATCGTTTTCCACACATCACCCATGACTCAGAGGTGGAAGCTTTTGTCTTCTCTTTTCTCTTTTCTTTCTTTTCTCTCTCTCTTTTTTTTGTTTTTTGTTTTAGGTTTCTCTGGCCTTAGATGCCATCAAGGGTTATGGAAAAGCAAGAAAAGCAAAAAAGCTATGCTTTTACCACACCAAACTTAGAATGTTGCTCGCCCTTGAGAAAAAGAAGAAAGAATAGAAGAAGGAGAAGAAGATATGGGGGAGAAGGAGAGATGTTTGTGTTTTGGCCATGTAGGGTGGGTTTGGGTGGGAAGGATGGATGGATGTGAGTGGTGAAGAGATGATGGGGAAGAGGGATTAAGGTGAGTTGAGGTAGGTGGGGATCCTGTGGGGTCCACAGATCCTGAGGTGTCAAGGATTTACATCCCTGCACCAATTAGGCATGTAAGACGCCTTTGCATACAATTCTGGCGTTTAAACACCGAGGTGATGCATGTTCTGGGTGTTCAACGCCCATGTGCAGCATGTTTCTGGCGTTGAATGCCAGTTCCATGCTTGTTTCTGGCGTTCAACGCCAGCTCCATGCTCTGTTCTGGCATTGAACGCCAATAGGTCCTTCCTCCAGGGTGTGATTTTTCTTCTGCTGTTTTTTTTATTCTGTTTTTAATTTTTGTATTTTTTTTCATGATTCCACATGATCATGAACCTAATAAAACATAAAATAACAGTGAAAATAAAATAAAATTAGATAAATAAAAATTGGGTTGCCTCCCAATAAGCGCTTCTTTAATGTCAATAGCTTGACAGTGGGCTCTCATGGAGCCACACAGGTGATCAGGTCAATGTTGTATAGTCCCAACACCAAACTTAGAGTTTGGTTATGGGGATTCAACACCAAACTTAGAGTTTGGTTGTGGCCTCCCAACACCAAACTTAGAGTTTGACTGTGGGGGCTCTGTTTGACTCTGTACTAAGAGAAGCTTTTCATGCTTCCTCTCATTACCAAATAACTTGGCATTTAGCTTCATGATGGCTCCTAGATATTGAGAAACTTGCTCTTCAGTTACATCTTCATCCTCTTCAGAGGAAGAATAGTTCTCAGAGCTTATGAATGGTAAAAAGAGGTTCAATGGAATCTCTATGGTCTCTATATGAGCCTCAGATTCCTTTAGGTCCTCAATAGGGAACTCCTTTTTGCTTGAGAGACGTCCCATGAGGTCTTCCTCCTTGGGATTTACGTCCTCTTCTTCCTCCTTGCATTCGGCCATATTGACTATATCAATGGCCTTGCACTCTCTCTTTGGATTCTCTTTTGTATTGCTTGGGAGAGTACTAGGAGGGGTTTTAGTGATTTTCTTACTCAGCTGGCCCACTTGTGCCTCCAGATTTCTGATGGAGGACCTTGTTTCATTCATGAAACTTAAAGTGGCCTTAGACAGATTAGAGACTAAATTTGCTAAGTCAGAGGTATTCTGTTCATAATTCTCTGTCTGTTGCTGAGAAGATGATGGATAAGGCTTGATATTGCTGAGCCTATTTCTTTCACCATTATTAAAGCCTTGTTGAGGCTTTTGTTGATCCTTCCATGAGAAATTCAGATGATTTCTCCATGATGAATTATAGGTGTTTCCATAAGGTCCACCTATGTAATTTACCTCTGCCATTGCAGGGTTCTCAGGATTATAAGCTTCTTCTTCAGAAGATGCCTCTTTAGTACTGTTGGATGCATTTTGCCATCCATTCAGACTTTGAGAAATCATGCTGACTTGCTAAGTCAACACTTTGTTCTGAGCCAATATGGCATTCAGAGCATCAATTTCATGAACTCCCTTCCTTTGAGGCGTCCCATTATTCACAGAATTCCTCTCAGAAGTGTACATGAACTGGTTATTTGCAACCATGTCAATAAGTTCTTGAGCTTCCGCAGGCATTTTCTTTAGGTGAATGGATCCACTTGCAGAATGGTCTAATGACATCTTAGAGAACTCAGATAGACCATAATAGAATATATCTATCATGGTCCATTCTGAAAACATGTCAGAAGGACATCTTTTGGTCATCTGTTTGTATCTTTCCCAAGCTTCATAGAGGGATTCACTATCTTTTTGTTTGAAGGTCTGAACATCCACTCTAAGCTTGCTCAGCTTTTGAGGAGGAAAGAACTTAGCCAAGAAGGCCATGACCAGCTTATCCCAGGAGTCCAGGCTATCTTTAGGTTGTGAGTCCAACCATGTTCTAGCTCTGTCTCTTACAGCAAAAGGAAAAAGCATGAGCCTGTAGACTTCAGGATCTACTCCATTCGTCTTTACAGTCTCACAAATCTGCAAGAACTCAGTTAAAAACTGGTAAGGATCTTCAGATGGAAGTCCATGAAACTTGTAGTTTTGTTGCATTAGAGCAAGTAATTGAGGTTTCAGCTCAAAATTGTTTGCTCCAATGGCAGGAATGGAGATGCTTCTTCCATCAAATTTGGACGTTGGTTTAGTGAAATCACCTAGCATTCTCCTTGCATTATTATTGTTGGGTTCGGCTGCCATCTCCTTCTCTTGTTCGAAAATTTCAGAAAGGTTGTCTCTGGATTGTTGTAATTTAGCTTCTCTTAGTTTCCTCTTCAGAGTCCTTTCAGGTTCAGGATCAGCTTCAACAAGAGTGTCTTTTTCCTTGTTCCTGCTCATATGAAAGAGAAGAGAAAAAGAAAAGGAAGAAGAATCCTCTATATCTGGACAAAGAGGATCCTTATTATTAGTAGAAGAAGAAAGGAATAAAAGTGGAGAATCCAATCACAAGGGTGAGGATAGAGGCAGTGATTGGAGATGACAAGAGGTGAAGAGAAGTGTTAGTAAATAAATAAATAAATAGAAGAAGAGAAGAGAGGGAGAATTCGAAAATAATTTTGAAAAAATAGTTAATGATTTTCGAAAATTAAAGATAAGATATAATTAAACTTAAAATTTAAAACAATTAGTTAATTTAAAAAGAATTTTGAAAAAGGGATGAGATATTTTCGAAAATTAGAGAGGAAAAAGAAGTTAGGTGGTTTTGAAAAAGATAAGAAACAAACAAAAAGTCAAATAGTTAGTTGAAAAAGATATTAAAGTAAAATTTGAAAAGATAAGAAGATAAGAAGTTAGATAAGATATTTTGAAATCAAAATTTTTTTTTGAAAAAGATAAAATTTTGAAAAAGATATGATAAAAAGATAAGATTTTTAAGAAAAAGATATTTTGAAAAAGATTTAATTTTTTAAAATTAAAATTGATTACTTGACTAACAAGAAACTAAAAGATAAGATTCTAGAGTTTAAAGATTGAACCTTTCTTAACAAGAAAGTAACAAACTTCAAATTTTTGAATCAATCACATTAATTGTTAGTGTAATTTCGAAATTTGAAACAAAATTAAGAAAAAGATTTTTAAAAAAAATATTTTAAAATTTTCAAAATTAATAAGATAAAAATGAAAAAGATTTGATTTGAAAAAGTTTTGAAAAGATAAGATTTTTAAAATTGAAAATTTGACTTGACTTGTAAGAAACAACTAATTTTTAAAACTTTTTTGACCAAGTCAACCCAAAATTTCGAAAATTTGGAGAGAAATAAGGAAAATATATTTTTTTAATTTTTTGAATTTTTGATGATGAGAGAGAAAAACATAAAAATGACTCACAACATGAAAATTATGAATCAAAACTCATGATGCATGCAAGAACACTATGAATGTCAAGATGAACACCAAGAACACTTTGAAGATCATGATGAACACCATGAATGCATGAATTTTCGAAAAATGCAAGAAAAAATTTTTAAAGCATGCAATTGACACCAAACTTAAAAGTTGACTCAAGATTCAAACAAGAAACACAAAATATTTTTTATTTTTATGATTTTATGATTTTTTTATATTTTTATTATTTTTTTCAAAAATTATATTTAAAAAAACGAAAATAAAAAAATTTTTGTAAGATTTTTGAAAAGAAAATAAAAAGAAAATTACCTAATCTGAGCAACAAGATGAACCGTCAGTTGTCCATACTCGAACAATCCCCGGCAACGGCGCTAAAAATTTGGTGCACGAAATTGTGATACGTACTCTTTATTGTTGTATGGAATTAATTCCCCGATAATGGCTCCAAAAACTTGGTGCTCAATATCATGGTGTCTAAAATTTAATTCACAACTTCGCACAACTAACCAGCAAGTGCACTGGGTCGTCCAAGTAATACCTTACGTGAGTAAGGGTCGATCCCACGGAGATTGTTGGTATGAAGCAATCTATGGTCATCTTGTAGATCTCAGTCAGACTGATTCAAATATGATTGGATTAGATATTCAAAAGATAAATAAAATAGACAGGAAATAAAGATAAAGTTACTCATGTAATCCAATGGTGGGAATTTCAGATAGGTGCATGGAGGTGCTGTGTTCCTTCCGAATCTCTACTTTCTTATTACATTCATCCAATCCTTCTTACTCCTTTCCATGGCAAGCTGTATGTAGTGCATCACCGTTGTCAATGGCTACATCCCATCCTCTTAGTGAAAATGGTCCAAATGCTCTGTCACAGCACGGCTAATCATCTGTCGGTTCTCAATCAGGTTAGAATAGAATCTCGTGATTCTTTTGCGTCTGTCACTAACGCCCAGCCTTCAGGAGTTTGAAGCTCATCATAATCATTCAATCCCAGAATCCTACTCGGAATACCACAGACAAGGTTAGACTTTCCGGATTCCCATGAATGCCGCCATCAATTCTAGCTTATACCACGAAGATTATGATCAAGGAATCCAAGAGATATACGCCCGGTCTAAAGTAGAACGGAAGTGGTTGTCAATCACGCGCGTTCATAGGTGAAAATGATGATGAGTGTCACGGATCATCACATTCATCAAGTTGAAATGCAACGAATATCTTAGAACAGGAATAAATTGAATTGGATAGAAAATAATAGTAATTGCATTGAAACTTGAGATACAGCAGAGCTCCACACCCTTAATCTATGGTGTGTAGAAACTCCACCGTTGAAAATACATAAGTGAAAGGTCCAGGCATGGCCGAATGGCCAGCCCCCATGATTTGAGAACTAAACGTCCCAAGATGTCTAATACAATAGTAAACTATCCTATTTATACTAGACTAGCTACTAGGGTTTACAGGAGTAAGTAATTGATGCATAAATCCACTTCCAGGGCCCACTTGGTGTATGTTTGGGCTGAGCTTGATCTATCCACGAGCTGAGGCTTCTTTTGGAGTTGAACGCCAAGTTGTAACGTGTTTTGGGCGTTCAACTCCGGTTCGTGACGTGTTTCTGGCGTTTGACTCCAGACAGCAACATGGAACTAGCGTTGAGCGCCAGCTTAGGTCGTCTAATCACGAATAAAGTATGGACTATTATATATTGCTGGAAAGCTCTGGATGTCGACTTTCCAACGCCATTGAGAGCGCGCCATTTGGAGTTCTATAGCTCCAGAAAATGCATTTCGAGTGAAGGGAGGTCAGATTCCAACAGCATCAGCAGTCCTTTGTCAGCCTCCTATTAGAGTTTTGCTCAGGTCCCTCAATTTCAGCCAGAAAATACCTGAAATCACAGAAAAACACAAAAAATCATAGTAAAGTCCAGAAATATGAATTTAGCATAAAAACTAATGAAAACATCCCTAAAAGTAACTAGATCATACTAAAAACTACCTAAAAACAATGCCAAAAAGCGTATAAATTATCCGCTCATCAATCACGTTTTGGGGGCTGGCCATTCGACCATGCCTGGACCTTCATCACTTATGTATTTTCAACAGTGGAGTTTCTACACACCATAGATTAAGGGTGTGGAGCTCTACTGTACCTCAAGTTTTAATGTAGTTACTACTATTTTCTATTCAATTCCGCTTGTTCTTATTCTAAGATATTCGTTGCACTTCAACATGATGAATGTGATGATCCATGACACTCATCATCATTCTCACCTATGAACGCGTGACTGACAACCACTTCCGTTCTACCTTAGACCGGGCGCATATCTCTTGGATTCCTTAATCAGAATCTTCGTGGTATAAGCTAGATTGATGGCGGTATTCATAAGAATCCGGAAAGTCTAAACCTTGTCTGTGGTATTCCGAGTAGGATTCAGGGATTGAATGACTGTGACGAGCTTCAAACTTGCGATTGTTGGGCGTGATGACAAACGCAAAAGAATCAAGGGATTCTATTCCAACATGATCGAGAACCGACAGATGATTAGCCGTGCTGTGACAGAGCATTTGGACCTTTTTCACTGAGAGGATGGGATGTAGCCATTGACAACGGTGATGCCCTACATACAGCTTGCCATGGAAAGGAATAAGAAGGATTGAAGGAAGGCAGTAGGAGAGCAGAGATCCAACAGGGACAAGCATCTCCAGACACTTATCTGAAATTCCTACCATTGAATTACATGAGTAACTCTATCTTTATTTTCTGCTTTATTTACTATTCGAAAACTCCATAATATTTACTATTCACCTAACTGAGATTTACAAGATGACTATAGCTTGCTTCATACCAACAATCTCCGTGGGATCGACCCTTACTCACGTAAGGTATTACTTGGATGACCCAGTGCACTTGCTGGTTAGTTGTGCGAAGTTGTGACTAAGTGTGATTCACATTTGAGAGCGCTACCAAATTTTTGGTGCCATTGTTGATGATCACAATTTCGTGCACTATATACTTTGAGATTTTGTACGAGTAAATGCGCTTTTGATTTTTCTATGAGGCCAATGATTGATGCTGAGTTCTTTGCACCTTCTCTTCAATAATGTCAAACCAATGTTCATCTTCATATCTAGCAGCTTTTGTGACTAGGAAATCGAAGTGCTTCTTAATCTCATCTTATTCCAACCTACTCTTCTTGTTCTTATTGGTAGTACTTGGAACAAGTTCTAATAAATGCTTTTGTTCTTGATCCTCTTCTTCTTGTTTATTTCTTTCTTGAAATCCTCACCCTCCTGCTAGATCTACCTGCAATTATTTTACAACATAAGCATGCATTAATTAACTAAGAAATGTTGGAAACTAAACTCAATGTAGAGAGAGGAATAATTTCGTTACCCTGCTGGCCTTTTCGTCTTGAAATTTTTCACTAAATTCTTAATTCCTTTATTTCTCTCATAAAAAATTTGAGACAACTAAGGAACATAGTGCCCTGAAAAGTAATTTTAGGGAATTGAAAAGTAATAGGTAAAATTGAACAATATTACAACCGATAAAGAGGACAAATAATAATAATAATGATTTCTTCCAATTCATCATAGTTGTTGGTTTAATCCACCAAATGTAGTTTGCTATGGTTATTTCCCTTTTTTCCATCATGGTATTAAGGATGAAAAAAAAAATAGAATATAAGCTACTTAATACCATAAAAATGAGAGAAAAGGGCATCAGATGCCACCTTTGTTGAGGTGCCAATTGGTGTAAATGATTGCTTCCCTATTAATTGACACTGAAAGATCAAAGATTCATAATATCATATCAAACAATAATCACACAATATAAATATTAGGGGTGTGCATGGCCCGGCCCAGCTTGAAGACCCGGTCCGGTCCCGAACACTTTAGGGGCTAATTTGGTGTAATTTCACGGGTCTAGGACCGGGTAAGGGTCTCAAAAATAGACTCGGTTATTATTTTGGGTCGAGTCCGGGCCATGGCTCGGGTCGCCCAAAATTGGCCCGGTGGCCCGGTCATCATAGACAATTAATATTTTGTGTTATTAGTTATTGATGATGGCTATTTTTATGTGGAATTTATGTATTGTAAACCTTAATATTTGTGTTATTAGTTATTATAAGACTATAAGTTAATGTTTTATGTTTAAAATGCATAAGATTTTAGACGAATTAATGCATAATATTGTGTTATTTGTATTAATTTAATTATTTTGTGTTATTAGACAATATTAGTATTGATTATGGTTATGTTTTAATTTTAGAGAAGAGTTGGTTCTTGTTTTATTTTTCTAAGTGAATTTTATCATGTCAAATAATGGTTGGAGTATTGAAAATTTGGATATTTTCACATGCTAGCTTATAAGAAGGTATAAAGGTAATGTAATGTTAACGGCCCGGTTTTTACCCGGTTTTTATCCGGTATAATCGTGGCCCGAAAGTGTATAGGTTTCATCGGGTCTAGGGTCGGGTTCGAGTTTAATAAATAGGCCCGACATATATTTTGAGTCGGGTCTGGGTCACATCAAACCCGGTTTTACCCGGCCCATGCACACTCCTAATAAATACATACCTACAGTCTCAAAGGACTTTTTAAGGTATTCCAATTTAGAATCAAAATTAGCAATGTAGAGCATAACTTCCACTCTCTTAAATGCAAAAGGTATATAGAGCATGATCTTAAGAAATTTTTGAGCAGGGCCAAGCTTGAATGGAGATTCGTCTTGGAAATCCCTCAACTTAGTTTCTTCTTCTTTGGTTGGAGCCATCTTCAACAAGCTCTCCAGAAATTTTGTTTCCAGTGTATCACAGTTACCTTCCAGAAAAAGAATAAAAAATAAGTATTTTAAAATCTTACTGAAAAATAAAGGCCCTTAAATAGTAGCTTCCATCTTATTTAGTTATTAGTTTCACCTTCCCTGAGCTTTACAAACTTCATCAATAGTATATATATTTATCACAAACTTCTCACTCTTTGTGGTGGCTTCCTCTCATTAGAAACTTTATTAGCATCAATTTCCTTGCTGCAAATATACGATAATTAAAACACAAATGATAAGAACCGGGTAAACAAAGAAGGAAGTAGCAAACAACTGTTCCCCTAAAACTGGAAAGAGTAATCTAAAGGAAATAGAAAGTCAAAAGTGAAAACCAAAATAGGTAATTAGCAATTATACTAGTCCTCTAAATATTTAAAAACTAATAAAATGCCAAAATTTGTATCAATACCATGTCATTTCAAAGTATTTGCCCGTTGAAGTTATTTGAACTTAAAGAATGTGATTAAAATTAATCTATTTGATCATCAAACAAACTATTGTTGGTAGGAGCAAGACAAATAAAGAGACTTATTTCTGATATATGTTACAAAAATCAAGCAAACAATTGTTACAAGAATGCAAGTTGTTGCATATTTCCAATTGTATCCAGTATAGTACCACTGAAACCACAGCTAGAAATAATTCTAGAAGACAAATGAAAAAAGTGCATTGTTAGATTTGTTTGATCAAGCATAATTGTTAAAGTCTTATTGTAGGACAGATCCCTACAAAAGAAAGAAGTGGGGGGGGGGGGAGGGAGATTCAAGAACAAAATACAAAAAAAAAATGAATTCAAATACTCAAATAAGGGAATTTATCAATAAAAATGAGATTAAATCTTCAAGAAGTTGAATTCAAATACTCAAATGAATTGGTTTGTTCTAACTTTTAACTACTTACATGAGATAGAAAGTTGAAAAACCAAGTGCCTAACTCTATAGACTATACACTCTTAACTGTACAATGTGTATATAAAAATGCCTTTTCAATAAGGAGAAGGCATCTAACTAACACAACGGCATTGAAAAACCAAACTTACAATCTTGATTTGCTGTTCTTACTTTGACAACTAACAAAGAACTAAAAATGAGTAGTAGGAACATTAGAATTCTTTCATCCATGATCAACTCAAATGAGGAAAGAAAACTCACATTACTTTTGTAAGTCTAACTATCTGTTGTTACAAAATATAAACTTCCTCTAACATGAAACTAAAAAAGTCAACAAACTAAAAAATGTTTTCTTTTGATGCAGTTTCGGTCTCATGATGTTAAAACTTACATGATAAAACAATTTGAATAATTCTTACATGGTAATATCATTAAGAATTACCACTAGCAAGAAAAATAGGGCATTCCTACATCATTTGAAACAAAAATTTATAAAACGAATTACCAATAGGATTAAGTCAAAACTAAATAATTACATCAATGTAGTAAACTTAAGCAAATTCAACAAAATATTGACATTTCCCGGTAGTTGAGTGATAAATCCATATTTTACGATAATTTTTTGTTAGAATTGAATGGATTTCATCATATAAACCTACACTTATTCACTTAAATAGCTTGCTTTTGAGCTTTCCTCCCCAAGTATGCTTGATTATGAAAACATGCTCTTTTGTGATTAATTTAGTCAATTTTATTCCATTTACCTTCCATTCGATACCTTGATGTTGTTTGTGAGTGATTTCAGATGTATAAGGTAGGAATGACTTGGTAAGAATAGAAGAGGAGCATGCAAGGAGGAAGAAGCATGAAGAAACAAAGGAAATGAGTGAAGCGAAGTGTGCGTGCGCACAGCCCCTTGTGCGTACACACAGGTAGCAAAACTCACGTCCGCACGATCATCCAAAGTATCGCGAAGTGTGCGTGCGCACAACATCTTGTGCGTACGCACAACCTGATATTTCGGCCAAGTGTGCGTGCGCACATGTCTGTGCGTAAGCACAAGTGCCCGCACATGCCTTCATTAAAAACGCATGTGGCTCACAATTTGAAGGGCTTGGAGGCCCTTTTCTGGAAGGCTGAAGCTGATTTTGGATGCTATATGAAGGAGACAACATCACATATCAAAGCATTAGCTTAGGGAGCTCATTTTTAGATTAGGAAAACACATAGTAGGAGTAGGAGTAGTATAGTATACAAATTCTCTCATAGGATTTTTAATTAGGCTTTTAATGTAGTATTTTATGGTTCAATTTTGGTCTTGGATTTTGCTATCTCATTGTAAGTATTCCTTAATTCTCTCTTTTATTTTACTACTTGTTCTACACTTTCATATATTTTGATTTCCTTTGTTAATATATACATAGTCTTACAATTTTAAGTTTTGATTGATGAATTTGATGTTTGATAGTTTTTATATGTTTATTGGATTGCCATTGTTGATTTTGTTCTTTTGTGGTTCATAGTTTTCATCAATTTCTCAATTTTGCCATATTTTATGTTTATGCCCACTAGGTGTTTGATGAAATGCGAAATTTGATTATGGGGTAAATTTCCACCCCTTGGCTTGGGGGAAATGAGTATATGGATTATTAGAGCCATAATGTCCAACATTTAGTGATAATTCTTGGGTTGTTAGTTGTTATTGTTTCCACTAACGCTAGCTTCTTACTAAGGTAATTAGTAAGTTAGTTAGGATTTGTGGATTAATAACAATTATGCTCATTCAACTTACTCTTCGATGTTAAGGGTAGACTTAGTGAGATTAATCCATCATAATTATCATAGTTGTGGTTATGGCAAGGAAAGAATTCCATAACTCATCCCAAGTCAAGGTTCTATTTATGTTTTGAATCACATTTTCATCACTTTATAGCATTACTTGTTTATATTATATACATAGTTCTTTAATTCCCTTATTACTTCATTAATTACAATTTTGAATTGTTCTTTAATTCCTTTATTTTGTTTGTTTTCATCATTGAAACCCCTTACTTTCCACAACCAAAATTGTGTGCTCGTTGTCACTAGTTCCTAGGGAAGAACAACCCGGGAGTCTAAATACTCTCGATTAATTTTATTTGAATTGTGACAATTTCTTGAATTAAACTTTGATTAGGGTCAATTGTTAGTTCCGAGATATACTCGCAACGAAAATCTATTTTCTGAAATTCCGAACCTAATTTTGGTCTTCATCATTGAGCTTTATAAATAAGATTATATTATATGGGGTATCATGGAAACAATTTTTACAAGATAAAAGTCTTGCTGAAAAAGTGACATAGAGAATTCAACTCAAAAACCTAAAGATCACAAAAGAAGTAACACAAAACTACAAGTAGTACAAGAAAAGAATAAATTAATTGAACAACAAAAAATCTTTAGCATAAAAATAAAAATATAGAAAACTCAAAGTTTGAAACACACAAATTAACTGAATTGGAAGATAGATTCGGTTTTTCACAATCAACACACATAAGCAACAACATCTTAAAATATAAAAGCAAAACACTCGAAATTGCTAATAAATAGAGAATTGGCAAACCATGTTGCGAACAGCATAGAGTTGGAGGGGAGTGAGGAGATGCAAAAAGAGTCGAGCTTGGAGCACAAGGGCAAAAGCTTGGAATCGTCGCAGAGAGCCATACGATTTTCAACAAGGTTATTAGCAAGTCTAAAACAATTTTCAGTGCCTAAACCAAAGTAATAATAAAGGAAAAATCTAGAATGATGGTTTTCATTGGCTAAGAGAAAGGGGGGTTGAATCTTAGCCCCCTTTTTTCAATTATACTTTCTGGTCTTTGAGGAGACTTTTTGATTTTTGTCTCATCCCTAACCACGAGACTTTTATTTTTGTCTCGTCACTTGGCATGAGATATTTTTGGTTTTAGCTCCTGTGCAGTAGTAACAGAAATGGAGTAGAAGAGAGAGAAAGTTACACCCAGATATATCCTGGTTCAGCTGCTAAGTGCAGTGCAGCCTACATCCAAACTCCATCACAACAATGATGGAATTTCACTATAATCATCCTGATTACAAACTGTAAAGTGCTAACCTAACTTACAAGGGGATTCCCACAGAATCATGAAATACAACACGGATGTACAAAGGAACTCTAAGGACATCTATGGCTTTTTCTTTTAATTTTGCATTCTCTGCCTTTTTTCGCTCTATGGCTCTTTCATACAAACCTCACTGTTTGCCTTTTTCCATGAGACTCAAGACATGACAAAATTAAACAGAAAAATTACAAAATAGAATACATTGAAGGAGAAGAAAATCTGTAAGCTTAGGTAGCTATGAGACTTCTGTGCCTTGCACTCTCACACTTTCTCCTTGCTTCAAACCCTGACTGTTTACCCTTACTTATAGGGAGAAGCCTTCAAGGTTGAAACCAAACAAATCAAGCTAAACTTCTTCTTCTTCAAAACAGAACCGGTTCGGCCAGAGAGAGAAAAGAGATAACTCATGCAAAACCCAACATGCAATTACCTCTAGTCCTTCCTTGGTCATCACTCTTCATCAATCCGAGCGCTCCATCCTTGGCTTGCTCTCCAAGATGAATTTCTGGCCCTTGATGCTTCATGATGATGATAGCTTCATCTTCTCTAATCTCTGTCTCTTCCATCACGTAGCCACCCTAGCTACCTTCTGTGGTAGTTGAGTAGAATCAGAGATAAGCCATCCCTCCAAGGATCTTCTCCTTGCTGGCCGAATCTTCTTCAACCATTTTTTGGTATGGAGAAGCCAAGATCTCATCACAAAATCTTACCATAAGTGAATAAGAAACTTAGCTACAGCATACTTTTTGTTTTCTTTTTTGTGCCATCATTGTGATGGTCTTGTAACTTGCCTTTCCTTCTTTTCGGTAGCTCAAAGTAGCTTCCATGGTTTGCTGTGTAAGGACCGAAGAAGAAAAGGAAAGAGATGAGAGAGAAGAAAGTATGAAGAAAAGCAATCAAGTGTGTTTAAATAAATTAATTAAAGTGAGTTGCTTTTACTTCCCTTAGATGGAGTAGCATGTAGCATTGATAATCACCATCAAATCAAGTTGACAATTTCTCTCTGATAGTTCCCATGCAATAAATGATAATTGAATGAATTTGAAATCCATCACATGATAAAATACTTGGATCCGTTGGAAGCAATTTTTGCTTTCTTCTTTGCTTGGTTTCAGATCAAGCATGAGAAACATTCAGCAAAATTAAAATTGGGCTTGGTAGCAACAACATTTAATCTGGCCCAATAATATTTTGATTCAACCAAAACAATTGGTCTTATGGTAATGTTTGAGTTTTGGCCCAATTTATCACAAATTGCTTCAGCCACATAATATAGGCAACATTCAACAAGGCTGAATATGAATTTTGAGTTGGGCTTGCAATATTTCCTTTATTTTTCGGCCCATTATGTAATCTTGCATCACAAAATTATTAATTAATCACATGTTTCATGAAAATCAAAATTAATAATTTTGCAATCAATTATTTCAATAATGTTTGTTCATCATCAAATTAAATTTGAGTTTTCCAAACTCATCATAGAAAAAAAGTCAATGACATATATAGAATTTTAGTGGTTTAATTGAATATCTACATTAAAAAATGAAGAGATACAAGTTATAACCTAAGAGTTCAATAACTTAGAAAGTGATTGAACATTTTAACAAAAAAAAAAGTGAAAGAAATGTGACTTACTATTAAGTAGAGTGTAATCACATAGGAGTTACTGTTAGCAACTGCTTCCCATACATATTGCTTATTAGATCAATGGTAGAAACAACAATCTAATTGTCATTCACATGCATATGAAACCCATTAAAAATTAGAAAAACAACAAGTCAAGAGCATGTAACTAAGAAGTCACACATACTTCCTTCTCAACAACAAGAAAAACAAAGTAGAATCCACCATCAAATTGACCAATCAAACCATTATTTGCCCTCAAATTAGAATAAGAAACAACTAAAGAACAAGAAACATTGCAAGCAAAATAAAGAGAATAGTAAGCAACCTATTTTGAATATTATGATGAGATTTAAACCAATTTAATTAAATTTTTTCATCCAATCTAAGGCAAGCCTAAGACAATCGATCAAAATAAAATATTTTCAAGAGAACAAAGGAAAAGAGGGAGAAGAATCTACCTCGCGAGTTTGCCGTTGGAGGAAAAACTCGCAACACAGTAGCTCGATGGACGAGATCGCTACGTAGGAGAATGTCAGAGGAGGAAATCATCACTGGAGGAGACGTCGCTTGAGAAGACCGTCGCGTGAGGAGACTGTCGCCGGAGGGGACCGTCGCTGGAGGAGATGTCGCGTGAGGGGACCGTCGCCAGAGGAGACGTTGCGTGAGAAGTCGTCGCATGAGGAGATCGTCGTGTGAGGAGACGTTGCTGGAGGAGGTTATCGTTGGAGGGGATCATCATCGGAGGAGATTGTGAACAGAGGAAATCAGAAGTGGTAGAGATTCAACCATTCTCTCACAGTAGCCATCGTCTCGCATAGAACGTGTAATGAAGGTTAAGTTAGGGTTGAGCTTTTTTATACAATATGGTAATGGTGTTTCAAAATTGGCAGAATCCACAAAAACTACCATCAAGTTTAAATTAATTATGGCACCACAAAAAATGTCAAAATATCCGAATATTAAGGCGGTTTTGTAGAACCTGAGTATTATTAATTTCATTTTATGTCTCTTTTTTTAATAGTGTATTATCGGATTTTTCGTCGAATTTAGTGGCGGATATTACCAGCGAATTTACCAGTGGATTTTGGGTCAAATACAAGGTAGCTTAGATTTTCTGAAAATGTTTATCGTCAGATTTTACATTTCGATGCTGATTCCGACTGTGATTAGTGGCGCGAAATATGATTTTGTTGGTGCCATAATTACCGGCAAATTTGCCGTCAGTTTTAGCCGATGGTAAATGGATTTAATGAAATGCTGCATTATCCCAATTTACTACCGGATTAATCTGCGGTAAGGTGGTATAACATTCAAACGCGAACCCTTCCTCCTTCACTTGTCTGATTTTACTCTCTCTCTCTCTCTCTCTCTCTCTCTCTCTCTCTCTCTCTCTCTCCTCTGGCTCTCAGTCTTTACTCTTGTGCGCCGCCATCGGAGGAGGTGCTGCCATTGTTGCCCTCACCTACCGGAGCTTCTGGTGCTACCCCTACTAGACGTTGTCACCCCGGAGATGTTGGTCATGACTGGGGAGGGTAGGAATGCTGCCGCTATTCTTGGTCGCGACTGTCGTCAGTGTCGCCGTCACTACTGGTACCACCATTGCTCCAGGGTCCTGCAGCCACGATCAAAGGTAAGTTTGGCATAATTTTTTAATTCTATTAAGAATTTTATGTAAGTTTAGAATTTTTTGGTAAATAGTTTATGAAATTATTAATTAAATTAGTGTAATGAAGTTTGTGATTAGGATTCGGTATAGTTTTTTTTACTGTTTTTCATATTATTTTGGGACTTTAGAATTTTTTTAAGTATTTTACTGAATTATTGACTAAATTATGGTAATGAAGTGTGTGGTTAGGTTTAGTTTTGTTATGTACTTTATTATCAAATTATTACCAAATTGTTGACTAAATTATAGTAATGGAGTTTGTGGTTAGGCTTTGGTTTTGTTGTGACTTTATTATCAAATTATTGATTAAAATAGAGTAATGTAGTTTGTGATTAGGATTTTTTTTATGTTAATTTAACATAAATAAAAATTATAATTAAGTTAATGTAGGTTAAGTAGGGTGAGATTAATAGTGTTCAACTTTGTGTAGTTTGGTGAATTAATTAGTTTTACGTTGTGAGTTTAATAAGTTTTCTTTTTTATTAGAATGGCGCTATTTCTCTGAAAATAATTGAATTTTGCTTTTTCTGTATTCTGTGCATCCGTGTATCAGGTAGATTTTCTATCTCTAAATATATCAATTGTTTAAGTTTTATATTTGACTTACTTTTTCTAGAATAGAATTTTAGGACTGAAGTGGGAGAAAGTCGCGTAGAGGCGCCTTCTCAAAACTCTTGTTTGCTGGAAAATTGTGGAGTTTTAAGGGGTTGCACACTAGAACGGTTAGGATTTGATATGTCATTGAATTTGTGTTTTTTCTAATACATGCTTGTAGTTATTTCCTTTGTGAAAAATATTATATTTATTTGATGGATGTCTCTGAGTTAAGGGGAAGTTCTACCAAAATTTCGTGCGATTTGTTATAAAACTTGTTAGGTTTGCAGAAAATTTTACTTATAAGGTATACTATGCCGAATTTTGTAAAAACTTTAAATAATTTTGTCTTGTTCGTCGAATTCTAGGGTGCATGATTCAAAATGATTTCAAGTAATCATCTATGGATGTGTGATAGAGATAACGGTAGATGGAGGGGACTAAAATATGAATTCTTTGAGGGGGTTGACGCGTTTGTTAGGCATGTGTTCAACATGGAACTGTTTAGGTCTGAAGGGGTATTTAGGTGTTTTGGTGAAAAGTGTTGGCTGACTAAGTGGTTAGGACTTGTGGATATAATGCTTCACCTTTATCATAATGGGTTCTAAGATGGACATTGGATGTGGGTGGAGCACGAAGAAGTGGACGAACATGGAATTAACAGGTCTGGCTTGAATTTCAATAGGTCTGACAGTCGATCAATGAAGGTTTGGGTCAAAATAGAACTAAACATCGAATACATGACTTGGAAGGAGAACCAACAGAGATACAACGAGATGGTATTTGATGCAGCAGGTGTTACGGAGTAGGAATAGGCTGAACAAGAGCCTAACCCAGAGACAAAAATATTTTATCATCTATTAGAATCTGCTACGAGATCGTTGTTTGAGGAAAATATTTATTCGGAGTTTTCTGCATGTGTTAGAATGATTACTATTAAGTCGGAGTCAAATCATACGCAAGAGTCTTTTGATAAGTGAGCCACCTTTGCAATGAACTGTTACCTGTCAGGACCTCTGGCATCCCACAAAACCACTACGAAGCAAAGAAGCTAGTTTTGAAATTGGGTCTAAAGTCGTTAAAAATTGATTGTTGTTTGAAGGTGCATGTTGTATTATAATAAGGATGCAGACCAAGATGAATGCAGATTCTGTAAATCACCGAAGTTCCAAGTTAAGAGAGAACATATTGGTAAACACTGGTTAAAAAGAGTTCCAATGAAACGAATGCACTACTTGCGGTTGATCCCTAGGCTAAAAAGATTATATGCATCGATAAGTTTGGCTCCTCACATGACCTGACATAGTAACAACAAGAGAGATGATGGAACTATGATGCATCCATCACACGATGAAGCCTAGAAGTATTTTGATCGGGTCTATCCTACGTTTGCGAGCGAGATTAGAAACGTTAGACTAGCTTTATGCTCTGACGGATTCGCATCAAACTCCAATTTCGGTAGCGCGTACTCATGTTGGCCTGTAATCATGACACCTTATAGCCTGAGTCATGAAATGTGCATGAAGGACCCATACACGTTCCTAACTTACATCATACCTGGTCCCAGCAATCTAAATGCCAAAATAGATGTCTTCTTGTAGTCCTTGGTGGATAAGTTAAAGGAGTTGTGGATTGATGGTATAGAATTGTATGATATTTCGACGAAGACAAACTTTCAACTGTAGGCTGCCTTGATGTGGACCATTAATAACTTTCTTACATATGGCATGTTGTCAGGTTGGTCCACTCAGGGCAGAATGGCATGCCCTATTTGTATGGAGGATTGACGTTAGGACTTTTGCCAGTAAAGAATTTCATAAAAACAGTCGCGTTGTAGATATAGTCTCTAAACCGACAGAAATCCCTTCGTACAAACGTTTTGGTTGTCACAAGTAACAAACCCCTAAATAAATTGATAACCGAGTATTTAAACCTCGGGTCGTCTTCTCAAGGAATTGCAGGGAGGTATGTTCTTATTATTGGTTATGAGTTGTAAATTGGGGTTTAGGAGGTAAGGGGGCAGTATGTTGCACAAAAAAATAATAAGAAAAATAAATAAATAACTATAAAATAAACTCTTGGCAAGGTATGGGAACTAGAGGTCCTATCCTGGTTATCCTTATCAATTGTAATGAGAATTGGACTTTTCTCCCACTTTGTTAACCTCTAACTATGAAGGTAAGTTAAGTGGATGAATTAATTTTGATTCCTCAGGTCCTAGTCTTTCCTTGGGAAAGACTAGAGTTATTGGAACTTGAATTAATGAAATGAAGAAATTCAATTTTCAATCAACAATGAGTTTGATAACTCTAGAGTCACCAATTATTTAACCAAAGCCAAGAATGTAAAAAGCTAAATTAAAATCATAAATATCTGGAATACCTTCAATTCATTCAAAGCAGTAAAATCTAAAACTAACAATATTCATAAGCCAATTGGGCAATAGGAAAATCCAAATTATTTATATAAATAAAAGACAGCAATCATCAATCTGAAATATCTCAAATAACATTCATTTAAAAGAGTAATCTGTAACATGGAAGAATTCATAAATTAAATTGGGATAAATAAAAATAAAGAACCTGGGATTGAGAGTCACTCCTAAAACTAAGAGAAGTCCTAAATCCTAAATCCTAAAGAGAGAGGAGAGAACCTCTCTCTCTCTGAAAACTACATCTAAAAATAATAAAAAGAGAATTATGAATGGCATGATTATGAATGGATGCATTCCTCTACTTTATAGCCTCTAATCTGTGCCTTCTGGACTTGGATTTGGGTCAAAAAGGGCCTTAGAACTCGTTATGAGCATTTTCTGCAATTTCTGGTGTGTGGCCTCTGTCACGCGTCCGCGTGGGTCACACGGTCGCGTCATTCGGAGCTTTACCTTGCCACGCGGTCGCGTCAGTCATGCGACCGCGTCATGTGCGTTCTGCTTAAGGCGCGCGGTCGCGTCAGTCATGCGGCCGCGTTGCTGCTGATTCGTGCTTGGCATGCGATCGCGTCGTCCATGCGATCGCGTGGATACCAGTTTCCTTAAAGCTCCGTTTTGCTTTCTCCTTTCCTTTTAGTATGTTTCCTTTTTCATCCCTTAAGTCATTCTGTCTTAGAAAATCTGAAACTACTCAACACACTAATCACGACATCGAATGGAAATAAGAGAGGATTAATAATAAGCAAATATAAGTCCAAAGAAACATGTTTTCAATCAAAGCACATAATTAGGAAGGCAAATGTAAAACATGCAAATAGTATGAATAAGTGGGTAAAGAGTTGATAAAATCCACTCAATTGAGCACAAGATAAACCATAAAATAGTGGTTTATCAAGGATACGAAGGCATTATGGTTGCCAAATGGCGGTAATAATTTGTGGTTTGATTGCCATCGAAAATTCTTCGACTGTAATCAGCCTTTTCGGTGCGACAGGGACTCATTCAAAAAGAATACAACTAAACATGAAGAGGCACCCAGAAAGTTGAGAGTAGGCAATTTTGGAATCGTGTTAGTAGCATCCCAAATATTGTCAAAAATGGGGAAGCTTTGAGACCTTCGGGATATGGCAGGGAGCATAATTGGACTAAACAGAGTATATTCTGGGAGTTGCCTTATTGGAGAGACAACTTGGTTCGACATTGTCTTGATGTGATGCACATTGAGAAAAATGTGTTCAATAATATCATGCACACAATAATGGAAGAAGAGCGAACAAAGGATAACAATAAGGCACAATTAGACTTGATGAACATTTGCAGGTGGCCAAATTTGAACTTAAGGAGACTTGATAACAGGTGGTGGGCTAAACCAAAGATGATGTTCACTCTAACAAAGGAGCACATGTAAAATGTTTGTAGGTGGATTAGAAGATTGAGGTTTCCTGATGGTTACACCTCTAACTTGAGCAGGTGAGGAAATGTGTCACAGGGTAGGCTTGCTGGGTTGAAGAGTCATGATTGTCATATTTTCATGGAGTCTTTACTTCTGGTTACATTTAGAGAACTTCCAACCAACATCTGGAAACCCCTCATAGAACTAAGTGATTTCTTTAGAGAGTTATGTGCTACTAAACTTAGCATTAATGATCTCACAGTCATAGACAGGAACATTCCCAAATTATGCTAGAGAGGATATTCCCTCCATCCTTTTTTAACGTTATGGAACACTTACCAGTCCACCTACCGTACAAAGCAATAATGTGTGGGCCGGTACAATTTCGGTGGATGTACCCATTTGAGAGGATGATTTGTTCATTCAAGCGCACCGGAAAGAACAAGGCTCGGATTGAAGGCATCATCTGCGAAGCATTCCTTGTTAAGAAAACAGCCGCATTTTGCTCATTCTATTATCATCCTCATGTTGAGTCACATAGAATAAGGGTTGCAAGTAACGATGAGAGGGGGAATCATTGTTGGGTGGAATAACATACCCAATATTTGCTCTGGAAGGAGCTACATTGGGTGCAGGCAGTGACTACTGGTTAGAGTAGAAGGAAATCTATGGCGCACATCTGCATGTATTACTTAACTATGACCAGATTTCACCGTACCTCATGTGAGTTTATTAAGTCCTTATAATATTGCAATCAGTAACATTCTAACTTAATGTAATCAAAACTTCTTTATCATATTCTATCATATAGGTTATTCTAAGAGGCGAATTCTGATACCTCATTGAACAACTTTTCACATTGGTTTAGAGAATACGTCATCATGCAGCTACGTGACACAATAGATTTGGAAGTAGTTATACTTAGTTGAGGCCCAACAAATAAAGACACTAGCTACTTGATATACACTATTAATGGATATCGGTCCCATACCTTACAGTGGTCGATAGGGAAGAAAACCGATAACACCGGAGTTTGGGTTCGTGTGGATTTAAACGACACTCTAATTTGTTTGGTGTGTTGCACAACATAATTGAGTTAGAGTATTTCTATCGCACTACGTACAAAGTGTGCATGTTTAAATGTGAATGATATGATCAAAGTTTGTGATAAGGAACACTAAAGCATAAGGACTACAATATTACTATAGTTATTATAAACAGGAAATATAGGTACTACAATCCTTTTATTGTATCTCAAAATGCACGTCAAGTTTACTTTTTGCCTTATCCAGGTTCATACAAGTCTAGTTGGGTGGTTGTGATTAAGACTAAGCCAAGAGGCCACATTGAGTCTAATGATAGGACAGAGGGTCAGGAATCTTACCAGATTGATGACCCAACCCCTTCGAAAATGGTGGTTAATACCTGTGAGCCGATTACCCTTAGCTCTGCTGTTACGGATGATGATACCATCGACCTTGGATTACAAGATGACGCACTACCATAGCAGGACGATGAACTTGAAGAAGAAGACTAGGTCGACGTAATGAAGAAAAGGAAGAGGAGTTCGATGATGAATCTGAATAGGGTTAATGTAAATATAGTTCTATGATATGTATAATTCTTTACCAAACATTGAGAAGAACGTATTGTAGTTAACATTGTTTCAGATATATCAATTACCATATATTATTCCATACTTTTATGTTGTTTGTTTAATATTTCACTTCAAATTTAAACCACTATTTCAATTATGTTTTTCATCAGGTTACGCTTTAAATGGATGGAAAAATAATTATTTTTTAAAAATAAAAATTTATTTCCGTCGGCATTACCGTTGGAATTTACCGACGATAACAGCCAATATGTGCAGCATGGCGCGAATGTTAACTTTCTATATATTTTGTCATCCTATCCCTATATTCCGCCACTTATTCCAACGAAAATTAGCGTCGGACTAGAAAAATCCGACAGTAAATATTTTTCTGCGACGTTTATACCATCACATTATTTTTGTCGGTAAATTCGATGGTAAAGTTGTTACTGTCGAATTTATCTAGAAAATTTTCCGATAAATCCAACGATATTTGGTGACTTTTTTATAGTGTTAATATGTCTATCACTTTTGAGTTGAGTGCACAAAAAGTAAAACTAAGATAGAACCAAAAAACTTAAAGACTTATTTGGTTTTCATACTTATTGTTTTTTATTTAAAATATTTTTTATTCTTAAGAACTTGTAAAAAAATATAAAATCTTATTTTCTGTAGTTTAATTTTATTCTTGTTTATATTTTTCTTTTACAAACTTCTTATAACAATAAAATGACTTAAAATAAAAACATAAACTACAAGTATCCTAAACTTCTATGAAGGTATGTCATCAATCTATTAATGTTTGTATTTTAGTTTGCATTGGGTGTTAATTGAAAAGGAAGCTTCCAAATAATGAAATGACAATAATAGAGACTGGTATAAATGGCGTTAGCTAGCTGTGGAACTTTATATAGTTTCTGATCGAGAACTAATGACTACGTGATTTGTGGAAGAGTAGGCCATTTGGTATATATATAATTTCTAGGTACCGGATTCGATGGTCCCAAAACGTTTGGACCATTAAATGGTCCCATAACAAAACATGTTTTTTAAGGTTTTTAATAGCTGATAAATAGTCCTTATCTAATTTTAATTACAAATTAACCCTATATATTTTATTTATCATAAAAATTATTTTTTATTTTATAAATTATTATTTTATCAATAATCTATTATGTTTATTAACAATAAAAAACAAAAACAATAATGAATTAGATTTTCCATTGTTCATAATAAACTTTTTGGCTATTCCAATCGATTAAAAGATTATATTTGATCCATGACATTCGTCCAGGACTGTGAAATCGTGTTTTTTTTAAATCAATCGATTTGATTATCAAAACAATCGATTGAATTTCAGATTTTTCATAACTCAATCGATTGGACTACAGATTGTTATCACAAAACAATCGATTGAAAATTGTAAGGCAGCATAGTTTTCACAAAAATCAATCGATTGATCATATTACCATGACTAAAATGTGGATTTTTAATAATTCAATCGATTACTTATACTACCCAATAGATTGAATGCTTCAAATTGAAAGAATTGATTGATAATCCACTGTTAATGGAAAAAATTGAGGATATACATGCATATTCAATTTACCCTTTTTCTTTTCGTGGTCACCATAACATTCACACTAAGGTTAAAGTATTCTTAAAGACTTACATAATTGAGATCGACGACATTGGTTAAAAAAATATATGTTAATAAAGGTGTAAAAGCTTAATAGTTAATGATGCTGTGCAAGTCAAGAATTCTTGGGGGATATAGGCATAAGCATATAGAAGTTGTTATATTTAGAAATTCTACTTAATTATTATTGGTGGTAGGCTGGGTGCAAGGATATATTAAATTATCAACTACTATTATGATTTTGTGAATAAGTGTTACTATTTTCTTATATGTATGATCTTTTATTGCTCCTAGATGTGAGGCTTTTCTAACGTACCCTAGAACCTACGATTTGGTGCATGCAGAGGGACTTCTATTCCTCGAAACTTCTCAGCAGCGCAGATGCACTATGCTTGATATGTTTATTCTTTCAATTTGAAGCATTCAATCGATTGGGTAGTATAAGCAATCGATTAAATTATTAAAAAGCCATATTTTAGTCATTGTTTAATCGATTGGGTAATATGACCAATCGATTGATTTTTGTGAAAACCATGCTGCCTTGTAATTTTTAATCAATTGTTTTGTGATAACAACCTGTAGTCCAATCGATTGAGTTATGAAAAACCTAAAATTCAATCGATTGATTTTCAAAGAAACACGATTTCACAGTCATGGACGAACGTCACGGATCAAATATAATCTTTTAATCGATTGGAATAGCCAAAATGTTTATTACGATCAATAGAAGATCTAATTCGTTATTGTTTTTATTTTTTATTGTTAATAAACATAATAGATTAATAAAAAAATAATAATTTATAAAATAAAAAATAGATTTTATGATTAAATAAAATATATGGGGTTAATTTAGAATTAAAATTAGATAAGGACTATTTATTTATTATTAAAAAACTTAAAGAATATGTTTTGTTATGGGACCATTTAATGGTCCAAACATTCTGGGACCATCAAATCCTTTGCCAAGTTTCTATGTTTAGACTTACATAGGTTAGTTGATTTGGTTTTTTATGCTTCACGTATAGGTTAGATGAACTTTGTATGTTATCCTAATTACTAGGAAGAATAGAAATGTATATAAGAGTTGGCGAGAATTACACCCTAAAAAAAAAACTAATTGGTGTTGAAGAGATTAAGGCTTTTATTTTAAGGTCATGCTATATGATTAAGTCATTTTAGTAATTAAATTTAATTAAATTAATCTAACATTATAGGATTGATAACCAAAAATTTTAGTTAGAAAGAAAAAAGAAGAATATATATATATATAATGAACTTAGTTATAAAAATAATTTATCAACCTAATTAATATTTTTAGATTGTTTCTCTAATTGGGATTCATTATACTGTGATGATCCCCTTTGACAATAATTTATCGAAGATAATTACAGAAAATTTGTAATAATAAACACATAATGTTTTTACGTTTACCACAAAAATATTGGAAGAGAAACATGGAAAAAAATCACTACTAACAAATACATAGGACATATTATATATTATCAAGTTGAGTTTCTTTTGTATACAAAATTTATGTGCTTTTATAGCAAAAATTCATGAGTTTTTGTTAACGAAGTTTTTGTATTTTCTGTTATTGAAATTTCTATGGTTTTTTTTTTATTTTGAGGAGAGAATTTCTTACAACAAACGTTTAACAAAACAAAAACATAAATGAAAAAACATATTAATTTTTGTGTTATTTATGTTCTATTTTTTTCTTCTCTTTGATAATAAGCACATAATTTTTTATAATAAACATAAAAAATTTTTAAGAGAATAATAGGAAAACACTTAAAGGAAACATATAGATTTTATATTTATGCGTTTATTTAAGGTTTAATTACTCTGTAGGTTCTTATAGTTTCACTTAATTTTCAATTAGGTGCCTATACTTTTTTTCCTTTCAATTGGGTCCCTAAACATTTTTTTTTCAATTTAGTCCCTGCCGTGACAAAATCGTTTGAGATAACAGAATATTCTATCAAAAATATGAATATTCTTGTAATTACGTTAAAATAGCAAACTGAACCCACCTCCAACTTTTTAAAATTCCAAAACCACCCTTGACATTTTGTAGAACCCTAGCCATCTCTGAAGTTAGTGGCGTTTCTCCTCTGTTCGCTGGTGTCGTCGCCCTTGGTGGCATGAGTGTCCGTCGTCGTCGTCCGTCATCCAATGCTGCACTGTTAGTGGCAAGTCCATAACACAGATGTCACTATCGAAGTCTTGGTTACCTCCACATCTTTGGAGGAAGCTCTTCAATTTCTCTTAAACTGAATTCATTAAGCTGAAAAATTCAAGAAAGAAAGAAGAACAACATCGAAAATGGATAATCAGAAGCAGAAATAGAAGAACATTCATAAAGATCCCTAATTCGTACCCTTTCTCATTTCACGTTCCAATATTGACTTCAAGGTGAAAAATTTTTCTAATTAGCCTTTTCAATTTTGTGTCTTATCTCAATTTAGAATTTTAAATTTCACCGCAATATGCCTAATTCCCCTTCATGTATTTTGTTTTCTGGATAAATGGTGAAATTTGAGTGTGAGAAAACTAAGTCAAAGGTTTATGATTTTTAATTTTTGTTCTTTTGTGGTAATTCAGAATAAGTGGCGAAATTTGAGCTTTAGCAATGGCACTCAAAGATCCAAAGAAAAATCTAGGGTTCCTAGAATCAAGGCTGCGGCCTTGTTGCTGCTACCCCAGTTACTGCTAGTAATGCCATTGTTGTTTCTGGGAAAGATGCTACCCCTGTCACCACTAGCTATGATTCATCAACCTGATCCTTCTGTTGCTGTGGTGATTCCTTTCAAAATAATGAAGATGCTAAGAATCCTCTACGGTATGCGAATTGATGTCACTAATTCTATATGGATTATTCAGGGTGGATAGAGAGTCATTCAGGGTAGACATTACTGACATAGAGAATGAGAGGTCAGATTGCAGCGATGAAGATAATTTGGAGGATCGTTTTATTGATGATAATTCTAATCAGGAGGTTTTTCCACCATCTCCTATTTCCAATGAAGTCACATTCAATGTTCATCCCTCTCTTATTTTATTTGTGTGTGTTCCGGTTACATTTTACTTTTCTCCACTTGATCTTGTATAACTTTTCCTGGAAAAGATATTAATTATTGCAACTATAGAGTACTTTTAATGGAATTTGAAGCATTTTTTGATGGACTCTTAAATCAAAAGACTTTAAATATAAACAAAGTCAAAACAATACCTTTTTGTCTTTTATTACCTTTACAATTTTTCTAATGTCTTTTGATATTCACAAATGATAGGTAGGTAAATTGTTTATGCTTCTGATGATATCAAACCAGAAGGTAAGAAAAGCAAACATGGATGGCTTAAGAAGAAGTATCATTTGGTAGAGTCAGATGTTAATGGTGATGGCAATAATATTATTCAAACAGATTTGGAAACTAACAATATTCTTTAAGATAGCCAGACGCATAGGTGATATCACTAATTCTAAATTATAGTTTGTATGCATGCTTGTTTTCTCTGCTTTAATGTTTTTTAAGTTTTTTAATTTATTCATGATTTTTGTTTCAATGAAACAAGGAAGCGGCTCCGTCGGAAAAAATGAAAGATGTTGGGGATGTTAAAAATTTGAAAAAGAAAAAGAAGGAAAAAGAAATCAAGAGTTCCCCGAATGGGCGTTCTTTAAAACTAGATCAAAGAGAGCAAGATAAGCCGAAAATTGAGATGAACTTGGATATTCTCACAGGGATTTTGTTAATTGATGAATTGACGTATGAAATTGTTTTGTTGATTATGAATTTTGTTTATTGTTGATTGTCGTTGCTGTGATGATGTTGATTATTAAATTGGATTTCCTTTTACTTTTTTTATCGTCCTGAATTTGTCGAGATTGTTTGTAATTATAAATAAATTGGTGACTGTTGATACTGGTTTAATTCAGGAATGTGTAGAGAAAATTTTGGACTGTTACCTTATATATTTTCTTTTGTTAATACATGAGAAAATATGTATTGCTGTTCTAGCTTAAACATAGGGAAAATTCATGTCTTTAATATACTTACTTTTGGATTTTTGTGAGTCAAATTGGTTCTCTTGTTTGATGAACTATATAGAAATTAGTTTTTGTAAATAACTTTAGTTTTTAAGATAAGGTAGTTTGGAAGTTGAAAAAAGAGAGAGAAGGTATCTGGTAAATAAGCAAAAGAATAAAAGGGATTATAGGAATATCTTTCATGTCGTAAAGTCATTGAATAGGAATTATAGAAATATCTTTCATTGAATATTTATAGTTTCACCGAATTTTTAATTAGGTTCTTATACGTTTTTTCTTTTCAATTAGGTCCCTAAGGGTATACAAGTAATTTCACAATTCACTAACATTTTTTGATGTTTAACGTTAACAGGGACTAAATTGAAAAAAAAATTAATGTATAGGGACCCGATTGAAAAGAAAACAAATTATAGGGACCTAATTGAAAATTCGGTGAAACTATAGGGACCTGCAGAATAATTAAACCTTTATTTAAAGATAATTTTATGTTTAATTTTGGTACGATACATATTAAGTTGAGTCCTTTTTTTTCTACGAAATTTCAGTGCTTTTTGTATTTTGTAGTTAAGATTATCTATGTTTTTTATTTTATTTATATAACTATTTTTTGGAAACAAAAAGAGTATAAATTACATATATTTGTGCAATTATAAAGATATATGATAGATAGTTTCAATTATTGTAAAAATTTAAGGTAGTATGATAGATAACTACACTAAGAATCATCTCTAAATCTATATCTTTTTACAATAATTTTGGAAATGTTTACTAAGCATATCTAGCTAGGAACTCATATCATGGTGCACGTGTTTTTTTCAATTGCATTGTCCTTGTGGAAAAATCAATGGAAGATTCAAATTAGAGTAGCAAAACACAATCCAAAAATAGTTCTACTTGTGAGATTATGTTCTAGTATAGATGACACTTAGGCCCTCAACTTACAACACAACAAACAATCATTAAAAGAAAGGCCAAATGTGCTGCAATTTTATCATGAAGCATTAATTCGAGTTAAAGCAAAAATTAGAAGGAAATTAGTTCTTTTCAATTGGATCCAAATAACTTTTCAAATAGTTGGAGGGAAAAAGATCACAACTTGGAGTCGAAGAAAGAATCAATAATGTTGATGCTACTAGTACAAGCCAAAGAAAAAGAAATCATCAAAGCTACATTTTTAACAACAAAGACATCATGGACAGCACAACTATGATCTTCTGCATCTGTCACCTGTGTCCGCACCTTGCTTGCACCTCCACTACCACTACTGTTGCATTCTGATTTTGAAGGAGCAAGACAACCATGATCTCATCCTTATGGTGTAGAAATTGTCACCAAGGACAGTTTCAAATTTTGGAAGTATTATCCTTATACCAAAGGGAGTAATTGGCCAGAAATTGAAGACCAAGGAGTGAGAACTATTATTTGAGTTTTTCATAGCTTTCAAACTACTATTATCTTCTCCTTCATATTGATACATTGAAGATTCAACTTTTCTAATTTATCTTTTTTTGTTTTAATAGAAAAAGGCATATTAATGAGGTATTAGCAAAAGCTATTAAGGAAAAAGGCAAAGATAGTTAAACTTGGAGAAGAAGCTATTGAATATGTCAAACTCTTTTGATGCATTTTTCTTGTGTCATGAGTCTCAGAGGTTCTCCTTACTAGGTTGAGTAAGCACTTAGTGATAAGAGTCTAGCCTAGAGAACTTATCTGAAACAAGCTTGGTTAGAAGCTTGTGTATTCTTTGATAGGATTAAGAAGAATCTTATGGAATTAGTGTTTGTAATTTCTAAAAATTATAGTGAAAATTCTACCATTGTTGTTGTGGATACTGGATGTAAGTTACATTGCACTAAGTGGCTGAACTAGGATACATAGTGATGCAAGTTCTCTTCTCTATTCTATTTTCTATTCTGACGTTATGAGACAAAACCAAATTATTTCCTGTATAATCATTTAACAAAAAACTGCAGAAGTTTTATTTCAAATCCGTTTTGGAGACTATGCTTAAAAAGTAGTAAAAAGTGGCTCTATATTCAACTCCTATTCTCTAAACTATTGACAACCTTCAAAGAAGAAGTGAAATTCAGGAGCTAAATAGGGTAGGTAATTTTCGTTGAACCAATAGTAACTTCATTGAATTTTGTTAACAAAAATGTTTGTGTGTATCACCAAAGAACAATATTGGTTTGTTAGTGTAACAATTAACCAAAAAATCTTGATATGTCCATTATACTATGGCCGAGCTATAGCTCGGTCAAGCTTACGTTATAATTCGATTAATATAATTTGTTAGTTGTTACGTTAGAAAATCATTCAAATGTATAAAATACTTTTATTCTCATTATTAGCATAATCATAAATGATGAACGATAACATTAAACACCTTTCCTTATAAAATGGAAAATAGGTAAAGGTGGGAGGTAAGAAAGATAGTCCAACTTTCACTCATTTAGGATAATTATACTTTCATATACTAACTTGAGTGTCAAAGTGCCTTGTGCAGATGCCTGCTCTTTTTGTTCTACGATAACCGAGGTATAACTCTTCTCAACTGAAGTCTTTTGAGAACATTATCATGAGGACGAGCTATACCAGATTAGTTTGAAGACGTTCGCTCTAGAACAATTGATGTCCACTATGGGGCCGAGAATTGAAATTTTTTTTGAGCTCCACAAATTTTTCTGAAAAATGGCTGATCAACCTTCTCCAACACCATCTGAGCTCCTTCAGATGGCTACGGAATTACAGTAGGCTAATTAGCAAATAGTGGCAAAAAACCAGAGAATGGCAAACCAGTAGCCAAACTCACTAATGTTCGGATCATTAATAATAATAATAATAATACCCATGAAGAGGGACTACAAGATAATGATGAAGAAGCTGACTCTGATCCAATGCATGTTTTTGAGACATAAAACCTAAGGAAAGAGCATCTGGATGATCAACCCAATAGGTCAAATGCCGCAGGCCCATTTATGGCAGATGTCATGAATTTTCAATGGCCCAGAAATTTTGCTTTGCCTATGACATTAAAGCCTTAAGATTGCCTAGGAGATCTGAAGAAGCATATAAAAAAAACTCTACTTAATGATGCTTGTGAACGATACTTCTGATCCTATTTTATGTCATTGTTTTTCTACTTTTCTAGATAGTCTTGTATTTGATTGGTTTTCTTCTTTATCTGCAGATTCTATTTCTTGTTTTTAAGAACTAGCAAAGCTTTTTGAAGATCAGTTTTCCGCTTCATCCATTTATCTACATGATTCTGATTACTTAAGTATCATTAAATAAGCGCAGCATGAAAGCCTTTGTGACTATGTAACTTGCTTCACAAAGATAGCTATGACAATTCTAGATCTTGTTCCAGAGGTACATCTTCATGCCATAAAAAGTGGGCTTCGACCAAGGAAATTCCAGGAGACCATTGCAGTCACTAAATAAAAAACCCTAGCTGAATTTCGTGAAAAAGCAAAAGGTCAAATGGAGGTCGAAGAACTTAGACAAAATCGGTGGCTGGAGAAAAGCATAACCAACAAGGACGATGATAAAAGTTGGGACAACAAAAAATATTTTCGTCTCACTCCTCATTATGAATCTTATACATAATTCAATACTAAAAGAAAAGACATAATAAAGGAGATTTTAAATGCCAAGCTCATTCAGCCTCCAAGGAAGGTGGGAATATATCAAGATAAAAAACATATTGATAAATCCAAATATTGTGTTTTTCATAAAAAACTACGGTCACACAACAGATGAGTGTGTTATAATTAAGGGCTTGTTAGAGCTGTTACCTCAGCAAGGACATTTGGATAAGTATATTGATGGACATATTAAAAAACGAACGGAAAACTCTATAGATAACTTTTCTGGTAGACAATCTTTCAAAGATAAAGGTAAACATGATCAACCTGATCAACCTCGAGGAATAATCAACTGCATTTTTGGAGGATTCGCTGCCGGTGGCATGACTAGCTCTGCTTGAAAAAGAACATACTGAAATATGCTTTCAGTAGAAGGTGCTAACAGCTTACCTCAGCCGAGCCTGATAATTCCAGACATCATTTTTCAATTCACTAACTTTCAAACAATGATTCCAAACATGGATGACCTAGTGCGCACAGGGCTGTGCATGCGCATAGGTTGTAAATCCTCATTAGGTATGTGCACACACAAGCTGTGCTAGCACTCTAAACAGGAAGCCTTCCCCTGCGTGTACGTGTGCGTGCGCAAAGGTTTGAAATTTCACAGAGGTGTGCGTGCGCATATACCAGAAATCACAAAAATTCTGCAATTTTGCAGAATTTCAGATTTTAATGCCAAACTTTGAATGATCATAACTCCCTATCGTATGAACCCGTCCTGCTGCAGCCTCATCCTCCTGCATGATGGTCCGGATATCATCAAGGAAATGCGGCCCACCGAACTCGGCCACAACGCCATCACTAGCAAGGAAGTCTCCAAACATCGAGCCAGGACTCACCCATGGAGTGCTCTCCTGAAGGATATGATCATCACCGGGAACACCTACGAAATAATCTCCAAGACCTCCACCACCAAGCCCAGCATCAGCGTGACTCGTGGGATCTCCCATACCAGATCCACGCGGCCCACCATCATGCCCGCCATGATGGGCCCTGTCGACTGCGAATTTCTGCACCTGGTTCTCGGGAGGTAAAACACCGAGCAACTCATGGAACCACTGCCAAGCAGGTCTCCCACCCTCAATGTAAAGGTGGAAGTCGGTAAGGCAACCACTAACGTAATCTCCGTCGACTGGCAACCCCAGCTGGTATGCGACGTCCTGAAGCGTGATAGTGCACTCTCCGAACGGCATGTAGAAGGTGTGCGTCTCAGGCCGCCACCTCTCGACGAATGCGCTGACTAGGGGCTCGTCTAGTCGGAACCATCTGTCGTTCAGTCTCGCAAGATGGTAAAGTCCGGCCATCTGCAAGTACGGAACATACCTCTCATCAAGACGCATCCCCTGCTGCCTCCTAACGCTGGGTATGCAACGACGAGGCTGGCCAGTACATAAACCGCATAATTAGAACAGATGCACAAACCACTAACATAAGCGATATATTTTATAAGGAACCAGAAAATAAATCATGATGGGTAAAAGATATATGAGACAAACGACCGACATTTCATACACAAACCGCTCACTCAAACCACGTGCCAATACCATTAACAAAAACATATGCATTTTCACATTTATCATAAACCACTACCGTTAACCGCTAAACCATCACTGAATCCACTATCCAAAACCGTTAACAAAAACCGAGTACAAAAATCGCTAACAAAAACCACTGGCCTAAACCGCTTGGTTAAACCGCTAACAATAAAATAAACCGCTAAAAAAAAACCATTAACAAAAACCACTGTCCTACACCACCAACCTAAACCACGACCCCAAACCGCTAACCATCACTAAAACCACTATCCAAAACCATTAACACAAACCGCTTACAAAAAACAATTTCAAATACCACTAAAAAAAACTACTGGCCTAAACCACTTGCTTACACCGCTTACACTTAAATAAACCGCTATAAAAAACCATTAACAAAAACCACTAGCCTACACTACTTTCCTAAACCACTATCCTAAACCACTAACAGTAACATAAACCACTATAAAAAACCATTAACAAATACCGTTATCATAAACCGCTTTCATAAACCACTAACCTCGTCGTTGATCACACCGGCGATATGAGCTACTCCATCCAAACGATAAAGCCTTCCCGGATCGTCCCCCATCGACAGAAACAGCCGCTCTGGTCGCACTCGTACTGAACGTTGGTCTTCTTCTCTGGGATTTGGTGGGGTTGGAGAATGAGAAAGTGATTCGAATGAACTTGGCTCGAACTCCTTTTATAGCCGAATCCCTTGTAATTCGAATCAAGTTGATTCGAATTACTATGCAACTCAATTTTCACCTAATTCGAATCAACTAGATTCGAACCTCTCTATTGTGCACTTCTCCTAGTAATTTGAATTAAGTAAATTCGAATTAGGTTGATATAATTCGAAACAAGTTGTTTCGAACTTCATTAGTTTGTTGCCTTCCTAGTAATTCGAATCATATCAATTCGAATTACTTGTTAGCATAATTCGAATCTAATTGATTCGAATTATATAATAATTCGTCCTGGTGGATTCAGGTGTGGATTTTTGATTTGGCTGATTTGGGTAATTTCCAACTCTCCTTGACTTATTTGGGTTTTTTACCCTCATAATAGCATGCATGCATAATCAGAAGGAATAATCAAATATGCTTAGTAAAAAAATCAGTTTAATATATTTTATTAATGGGTCAACTATTTTTTTTGGGCCAATCAGTTTTAATTGGACATACTGCAGAGTGGTTGCTAAACCATACTTATATTTTCAATTTTGTCACTATTTTCTATTTGAAATTAATTTTAGAGAAAGTTCTATCTTAATATATTCTGAAAATTTTTGGTAGAAAAAAAATCCTTCACCAAAATAATAATAATAATAATAATAATAATAATAATAATAATAATAATAATAATAATAATAATAATAATAATAATAAGTGAGTAACAACCTTAATTAGTTTAGAGTAAATATTAAATAGCAAGGTTAAATAATTTTGTCTTTTTTTAAATAAATATCAATAATATTTGATACTTAATTAATAATTATATTGTGAACGTAGTTATGTATACGTCCCACTATTTATTGAGCCAATGAATTTAATTTAATTTGATATATGAAAGATAGTTATATGATCTTCTGGGAGAACTTATTTCCTGGGTTTTGATACGATGGAAATCACATAATTAGTTGAAGAAAAATTAAAAAATTGGTATTTATTCTCATTCAAGTATTTGTAATTAAAGTAATTGAGCATGATAAAAATTTAAATAATTATCTTAAGTAATAATATTTAATTAGAATAAAAATTGGATAAATTACTAACATAAATAATATTTATAAAGCTGAACTTTTTAAATTTATCAGATCAATATAAATGATTGTTCTTCGTCAAATAAAATTAAATAATAACATAATATTAATATTATATTATTATTCATTTTATTTAAAGATCACAGAAAAACTTAATATAAATGTTATGCGAACAAAACGTAAAATTTGTATATGCGACTCTAACACGAAAAGCAAGATGTTACATTATTATAAAAAATTATTGCTATTATGATCTAACTAAAAAAATATTGACTAATAGTATGAAATTATAATTTTTATGTGCGTCTTTTTTATATATATTTTTATTAAACTTATTTTTGAGATAATATAATAAAAGAATTTAAAAAATTAAAACAATAATCTATTGACTAATATTTAATGATGTCTTTTAAATCATAAAAATTATTGATTTAAAATAAATACGTCCAAAATAATATAAAAGATAGTATGACTGATATAATGTAAAATTGTTTAATTTTTAAAATTAAAATGTTTTAAATTTAAATTTAAATAATAAATAAAAAATTCTTTTTAATATAGATACACCAATTAAATTAGTTCATAAACTAAAATATTAATTTTACAAAAGATAAAGATATCAATATTTATCAAACGAATATGGATTTGGATCTTCTAAAATTTGAATTTCACTTTAGAGAAAAAAGTGTAATCTTTCACCATTTATTTTATAGGTGAGACCAAAAATAAATATGAAAGAGAAACTAATCAAAAGCAGAAGATCACACTTTATTTTCTAAAGTAAAATTCAAACTTTAGAGGATCCAAATCCATCGAATATGCCCTTACATCATAGTTATCATAATAAAACATAAATACTCCTGCTGCTGACTAAGTAAATTACATTGATTGTCAAGTAAATTATACATTTAAAATAACAAAATATATATAATATGACATTATATTAAAAAAAAACATCCACACACACAAATACATATATATTTCACACATTAATATATTACAGGATTTGTAACTTATACTATTTTATTCTTTGACTACTAGGTCTAGTGTTTAACTTGTAGTGTTTTATAAGTACTTGAATGAGAATAAATACCGATTTTTTAATTTTTTAACTAATGATGTAATTTCTATCGTATCAAAGACCACAAAATAAGTTTTTCTAAAAGATCATATAACTGTCTTTTATATATCGATCAAATTAAATTAACTTTATTAGCTCAATAAATAGTGGGACATATACATAACTACGTTCACAATATAATTATTAATTAAGTATTAAATATTTTTGACAATTTGACATTTATTTAAAAAAAGACAAAGCTGCTTAACCTTACTATTTAATATTTACTCTAAACTAATTAAGGTTATTACTCATTAATTATTATTATTATTATTATTATTATTATTATTATTATTATTATTATTATTATTGTGAAGGATTTTTTTTCTACCAAAGATATTCATAATATATTAAGATGGAACTTTTTCTGAAATTAATTCCAAATATAAAATAGTGACAAAAATCGAAAATGGAAATATGGTTTAGCAACCACTCTGCAGCATGTCTAATTAAAATTGATTGGCCCAAAAAAATAGTTGGCCCATTAGCAAAACATATTAAACTAATTTTTTTACTAAGCATATTTGATTATTCCTTCTTATTATGCATGCTATTATGACTTATGAGACAAAGTTTTGAGAAATTCTGTCGGTGTCAACCTTTTTAACTGTCTTTAAATTTTTTCTATCACGCGTTACATAAAAAAACATAACACCTAAGATCTATATATGTAGATATTTTTTACAATCTATACAATAGAATTTGTCATATTTTTAATTTTTCATCTACTTTAAATCCAATCCACAAATGTCCCTTCAATACTATCAACGGCCCATATGTTTTTAGAAAACTAAAAGGACACGGTTTTTAATGCAACTCTCAATTCATTTATTGTCACTGCAGGTTAACAAAACAAGTTCAGTTTGAGGGCTTTATGCTTATATTTACCGAATTATAACGCATAAAAAAGTAAAGTACTAATTCGATCTCTGTCTATTTTACAGAATGACATCGCGACCCTTAACAAAAAATATGATTCATTTCGATTTTTGATCCTGTGCTTCGTCTGTCAACGCAGTATTTGTGTGACTTTTACGGCAAAAACTCGACAGAAATTATTGACGTGTGTAGACAAGTGGATGACATAGATGGCTTGGATAGTTACGTAGAAGATGAAATCCCATGTGGCTAGGTGAAATGGACAGGATCTTTTCTGTCCTCGTCCACAACACCAAAGCACCATCGTTTTGAGGGTTCCAGACATCTTTATTAGACGAGTTTGGTCGTCTATCTCCCCTTTTTCGTGTATAGAACTGATACCACCATGAGTAGTAGCAGAGATCGTGGGAGTGGAAGAGATGCGTCGAACAATGAGGGTAGGAGTATTTCTATGAGCTCTGTTGGTAGTGCTGGAGTGAGGAAGAAGTAAAGATTCGTTGCTCCGAGATGCAATTGTTGGATTCATGCAATTCTATTCATGTCGTCAATATAGTCGAACCCTAATAAGCTATCTTTGGATGTCCAAATTTCAAGGTATGAAATAATTAGTTATGTTCATATTCCTAGCAAGATCTGTAGCAAGCATCTCTTCATTGTAATGACATAATTTTTCTTCTTTTTACTGTGCAGACTGTACACTTCTAGTTCTTCCTAGGAGGCCTACATCCAGGAGTGGGAATGAACTTGAATAGTCTTGACGCAGTCCCGGAAGTTGCTGCGGCTATTGTCTCGGCACTAAGACCATGTTGTTGACTTGGTTTAGGCATCTTTAATCCAGTAGGAACATTAATCTCATTGTTCGATGGAATTTGTGTGTTGGTAGGAGTGGGAGGCCTAAAGTGAGGTCCAATGATTGGAGGACTTTGATTCACCATAGAAGCTTGAACAAAGGTGGAGAAAATTGGTGGCCTAACAATTGGTTGCTTCATCCTTTATGGAGGTGGGTTATGCAAGTTGGGGCTCTCAGATGCTCCCTGTAAACCAACAGTATTGCATTATGTGAAATAACAAATAAGATTAAGACAACCCTAAATATAATGCAATTGTGAATTATGTCACTTATAACATCTGGTTGGGGAGCAGACTGTAAAAGAGAAATTTTATCTTGTTGTCCCACTGTTGTACCTTCTTTTGGTGTTGATTTAAGTAATTTCTTTTTTTTTTTTTGCCTTTGTTTACATTCATGAATAGTATACATCTCAATCTATAGTCAACAATAAAAATCATGAATAGATTAAAACTAAGTAACTCTACAAACTACTTACCACAGGATCCAGAGAAGTTCCTTTAACATTAGCATTCAGATTGTTTTCCTCACTAATCTGGTTCTATGTGGGTTATTATACAGAGATGGTAATTAAAATGCTTCATCAATTTTTGCAATGACAATTAAAACCCTGACCATCCTATCATGTGACACTTAAATCCTTAACCATTCTAATTATATGACAAATCGAACCTTAAAGAAGCCATACCTGTGTGATGCTAGCAGAGTCCACTATTCTCCTCCTGCATACCTGCCACACCAGTTTTATTTCTTCCTTTAGGTGACATCCTCTCCTTAACTCGAGTCTTCTGCTTGTTCTTCTTCTTATTTAAACTGTCATCACTCCTACTGTCATCATACTCATAACCAGGAGGAGGCAATTTATAAGCCTCATCCTCAACGCTTCCGTATCCATCATCCGAGGAAGATGATGATGACTTAAGGAAAATTCTATCACTGAAAATCACAACGTCTTCCCAAACCCCCTCACCAACTACCTGTGGTAAGTCCACAGGATGATCAAAGTAGATGTAAAATTCATCTGTATGCCTGTTCTTATTAATACCTTCCCTCAGTTCATTAATTTCTTTATCTCCGTGAATGGCATGAAGTCCAGATTCCATATCAAAGACAATCATGTCACACCAGTACATTGCCTTAAACTCCACGTAGCCTAACTCTTTAAACAAAGCAACCAAATCAAAGTAATTAATCAGGTCAACATCTATTGGTGGCCACCTATGAACTTTTCCATGCATGTAGTTAAGAAATCCTTCACTGTCCTTAAAATTCTCCCCATGGTGAAATACAGGGGTTACTAGACATTCAGATATCTGGAAAAGTGCAAAAATTTTGTTAACTCCTAATTAAAAAATTTAAACATGCAACATAGTTTTTTCAATCTTAAATCAATTTAATCAGCCAATCCTAATAATCTGTTCCAAATTTCAATAATTTTTTAACACACCACTACACTTTCATCTTATTTAAATACATAAAACTCATAGAATATGGCAACAGAAATAATATTTTAACCTCTATATACCCCACCATGGCTAAATACAAACAACAATTGTAGATGAGGACCACGCACAAGCAAAACAGTGAAAGGGACAGTAGCGACACCAACCTCAGCAATCAGTGCTATGTGCCAAACCGTCCAACTTTCATCAACAGCGCCGTCCAGCAACCGTCTACGTCTCCGTCAGAAGTTTCGTCAGCAACCTTGTCACCAAGCTTTTCACCACTCACCCTGCCTTGATGGAGAAGAGACCTATCTGCTAGGGTTTAGAATGTAATTGTGTAGAGAGTCAAGAGGTCTTTAGGGGATAACATATAAGGCGCGAAACCAAACGACGCCTGGAACCCTCAAAACGATAGCATTTTGGTGTTATGGACGAGGATAGAAAGGACCCTATCCATTTCACCTAGTCACGTGGGATTCCATCTTCAACGTAACCACCCAAGCTATTCATATGATCCATTCGCCTACATATGTTAGCAATTTTCGTTGAGTTTTCGCCGTGAAAGTCATAGAAGGACCACGTTGACAGACGGAGCATAGGGTCAGGGACCGAAATGGATCGTATTTTTGATTAAGGGTCGCGATGTCATTTTGTGAAATAGAAAGGGACTGTGTTGATACTTTACTCCGCATAAAATATAAAAAGGTTCAAGCTACTTTATTAAACTGTTTGGTCAAATTTAGAGGTTATAATATGTTCGTTATACTATGATCGGGTTATAATTTGGTCAAGCTTATGTTATAATTCGGTTAATACAATTTGTTATGTTAAAAAATCATTCAAACGTATAAAATATTTTTAATTCTCGTTACTAGCATAATCGTAACTAATAAACGGTAACATTAAACACTTTTCGTTATAAAATGACAAACAGGTAAAACAAGAAGATAAAAAAACATAGTCCAACTTTTACTCATTTAAAATAATTATATTTTTATATACTAATTTGAATATTAAAGTGTCTTGTACAGATATTCATTCTCTTTGTTCTATAATAATTGAAGTATAACTCTTCTCAATTAAAGGTTTTTAAAAAGATCATCACGAGGACGAACTATACTCACTACGCCAAATTGACTATATAGCCACACTTATTTTATGACACTTATTTTAAGTGTCTCCATTTAATAATATTGTGACACTTATGCAACTAATTTTTTAGCCATCAGTAAAAATCTCTCTCCTCCTTCGTTTATGTTTTATTTTTTCCAAAGTCATTTGAAGATGAGAAGCGAACGAAGCAAAGCGAAGAGAAGAGAAAGTAGCGTCATGATGTGCGGAAAACGATCCGACACAAAACTCACCGGCAAGTGTACCGGGTCGCATCAAGTAATAATAACTCACATGAGTGAGGTCGATCCCACAGGGATTGAAGGATTGAGCAATTTTAGTTTAGTGGTTGATTTAGTCAAGCGAATCAAGTATTGGTTGAGTGTTTTGTATCCAACAGCAATTAAACAACAGGAAATGTAAAGGGGGAAGGGAGAATTGCAGTAAATTAAAGAGCAGGAAAGTAAATTTGCTGAATCTTAAAGAACAAGAAAGTAAATGACTGAAACTTAAAGTATAAGAAATGTAAATTGCAGTAACTTAAAATGCAAGAAATGTAAATTGCTTGAATGGAAAAGGGATTTGAGGACTGGGATTTCAGAATCTAAGCAAAGAGAAATTGAATTGCAACAATTAATAGAGCAGAAATTGAATTAGAAGCAATTAGAATTCAAACAGTAAGGAAATTAAATGCAGCAAAGGTTCACAGAAGAACCAAAAGGAAATTGGGATCTCAGGACTCCAGAGACTAGGTAGCAAAGCCTAGATCTCAATTGCCTTCCCAGATCCAAGTTCTCAAAGCAATTGACAAGAAATTGAAGAAGAAGCAGTAAAGGGATTGTAAATGAATTCAATTATGCAGAAGAGAAATTAAAGAGCTCTTGAGTGGAGATTGAGACAGAATTTCCTCAATTCTTAACACCCAAGACTCAAACAAGAAAAGTAGAAAATGCCCAAGCAAGAACGAGGAAGAAGAGAGATCAATTCTCCTCCCTAATTCTTTGAAATCTCGGTCAAGTCTCTCAAAGAAAAGTTGCAAAATTCAAAGCTCCAAAGAAAGTGCAAAATTCAAAAGTCAAGTAAAAAGTCCTAATTACATCAAACTAGCTCCTATTTATACACTTTCTATTCTTGGATCTTGGGATTTGGATGGGCCTTTGATTTGGTGAAGAAATGAATTTTATTGGATTTTTAATCCAATTTTTAGCCCAAGAACAATTGCTTCCAAGAGGCTGCCCTGCCCTTGTGGAGGGCAGGGCAGAAAATTGATGCGTGCGGCCTTGGTGCGAGCGTGGTGTGCGAGGTTGGTGCGCAGGATGCTGCCCTGCCATCGCGGAGGGCAGGGCAGAGATTTCTGGTGCGCCAGTTTGGTGCCTGTGCGTGCCACAACAAAATCCTGCCCTGCCCTCGCGGAGGGCAGGGCAATATTTCCAACTTGAAGCCCCGTGTTCGAAACTTGGATGACACACACGCTACCTATTTTCCTTGGTTCTCTTGGTACCAAAGTGAGGCTTAAACCCTTGCTTCCTCATGGTGCCGTGTTCGATTCTTGTAGCAAGCTTAGGTGAACTTTTTCCTTTGATTTATTCCTCTAGTGAGCCCGATACTGCCCTTGTGGAGGGCAGGGCAAGGTTTTTCTCTTCTTTGATCCAAGGCACAATTTTGTGCTCTGCCCTTGTCGTGGGCAGGGCAGAGTTGCCTTTCAAGCCTTGTTCTCTTATGTTGCCCTCCTAGAGGGCAGTGTGCCCTTGTGGAGGGCAATGCTTGCTTCCTCCCTTCCATGCGGCACACTTCTCCATCCCTTGACCACGTTTTCTTTTCCTTGGGCCACGCTTTCTTAGGCCACGTTTTTCCTTTTCTTCTTTTCTTCACCTACAATAAACCAAAACAACCACTCCAAGTATCACTAAATTCACAAGGCTTATAAATCAATTAAAAATCAATTAAATTTAGCTTAAACCTCATGAGTTAACATTAATTTCATGGTGGTTGTTTGATTTAAAGAAGTTATGCATTTTTATTCCAAATCACTTACTTAGGATGCAAGAAAGTGCATAAAGACTAACAAAACAAGTGAAATTAGCTTGAAAAATGGGTATATGATGACTTGTCATCACAACACCAAACTTAAATCTTGCTTGTCCCCAAGCAAGCATCAAAACTAAGAGAAAATGAAATGAACAAGAAAGGACAACATATCCTTATTAGGCAAATAGCAGAACTTGATTTATGGAGTTTTTATGCAGACAATGATAACTCAAGTTATTGTTTACTGTTACATAGTATACATTTTTCATCAAAGGCTTGCTAAACTTGCTGTTATAAGACTTACTTTTGAATAACTTCCTTGCTAACTTTTCTTTCTTATAATACTTAACAAGCTTATTCTTTTGGAGGTTTGGTGTCTAATGTTGCAGTGGTAGCCTTTGGCTTTATTTTTTTCTTTTACTCAACATCTTTCCACCACAGACACATGGCTTACTATTTCTTCCTAGGATCATTGATGCCGAGCATCTCTTCGGATAACTAAATGTTCTGTATCTAAGCTGCTCTTTATTGTGGACTTTCAATTGGCCATCCCAAATCAGTTGATCTAAGTGACCGGGTTTTAAAATACCCCTTAGAATTTACTCATCCAAGCATATCTTAGTACAAGAACACCACAGGCATATGTCCTAAGGTCCAAGCTATTGGTGTCCAACCTTTATTCTTTGTTTTTCTTGCCACTTTGGCTTTTTCTTCTTCCTTTTCTTTCTGTTTTTGTTCTCAAGGACTTTTTCTTTATTGAAGGATCTTTATAACAGCAAGCTAACTCACACTTGAATGAGAATGATATTATGCAACAATTATTTCATGAGTTATGCATTTAATCAAACACATATACCACCATTAACTTCCATTCTACTTATGCAACATTGGATATTTCACTTTTCAATTCAAACAAAATCTCTTTTATTCAAGCATATGGGAAACAAAACAAAATTAAAGCTAAGTGATGAATGACAAGCATTATGCAGATCATTCTTAATCAAGCAATTTCACTTGCAACTAAATAAACACTTTAGCAGGATATATAATGGTTCCCATGTTCAAAACAATATACAGCAGCAAGGATTAAGTTTAGATACAACCTTTGAAGTTGCAGCCCTTTGATTCTTCCTTCTGTTGTGTTTTCTTTGAGTTAGGATGCACAATATCTTCAATTGTTGACTTATGTCCTGCATATTTCTCAAAGTTGCTTGCTTCTCAAGCCCTTAAGTGTATGGTTAGTATGCATAGATTGATTGTGGCTCTTGGATTTGTTTTGGTGTGTGAACACCAAACTTAATTGTTTGCCACTGTCTCAGATGCAACAAGTTAACCATATTTGAAACCCTGTATCCTTGCTAAAGGTTATGAAATAAAAAACTAGAAAACAGTTAAGTAGTTGAATAATTTGTTTGATTGCTTGGAGCTAGCATTGTGCAGGAAGTGAGAATGTGCTTTTAAGTGGGCTTTTTGGTGGAACACCAAACTTAGAATCCTTCATTCTTACTTAAATTGTTTTGGTGTGCAACACCAAACTTAGCTCTTTGCAATGCATACCAGTTATTCAACATTTTTATTGAAAAAGCTATGAAAAGAAAACTACCTCAGGTTGGGTTGCCTCCCAACAAGCGCTCTTTTATTGTCACTAGCTTGACATCTTCTGTTCTGCTGATCATGGAGGTTGAAAATCACAGTGCCTTAGCTTGTCTTTCTTCACTGTGAACTTCCTTCCAGTTTCCTCTTTGATGACCTCTATAAATTCTTGTGGAAGGATCTTAGTCACAATGTAGTGATCAGACAACTGTGGGGACACCTTCATGGTTTGAATATTGATCATCACTCTATCCCCTAGTGAAAATTTTCCAGTGGGGGTTTTCTGCTTTTCTTTAGTTCTATCCTCTGTCTCTCCTTGAAAGAGTTCCTTGTTGTGTTTTTCTTGGCTGGTACTTCCTTTGTCCAGTATTTTCTCATTGTCCTCTATGATCCTCTTCCATCCTTCATTCTTTGTAGCATCTTCGTTGTTGGTTGGTTTGTCTTCAATGGTTTTGAGGAAAGTATTTGGTTTCTTCTCACCCATTTCTGCGAAGTACTTCACCAGTTGAGCTATCTGCTCCTCAATTCCTCTGATTAACATCTCTTGGTTCCTTGTTGTTTCCTCTTGGTGTTTAATCATTCTCTCTATTAGGATCTCCAAGTCTGTGATTCTTTGAGAATCTTGTGAGATTGGTTGGTTATGAGATGTTAAAGGTTGGAAGAGTGGGTGTGGTGGTGGCATGTAGTGGTTGTTATTGCTATAATGGTGTTTTTGTTGGTTTGAGAAATTGGGGTTGTTGTAATTGAAGTTCCTTAATTCGTGATTTTGGTTTTCAGTCCTTCTCCAGTTGGAGTGAGTCTGACAGTGTGTGTTTTGTGAGTATTGGCTTTGATTGGCATTGGTGGATAAGTGATGTTGGTTGTTTGTGGTCATGGATTTGCCCTGGTTGAAACTTTTTTGTTCTTGATATCGGGCCTCCCCTATTCTTAGATAAGAATGAGGTCTCCATGGTGGAAATTTGGCATTCACTGCAGTGGACTGCAGGCCATCAACTTTTCCATCCCTCAGCCCCATGTGTTGCTGTGTTTGATTGTTCAGGTTCGTGGATGCCTTCATTCCTTCAAGTTTCATTACTTCTTTTTTCGAAATTGCATTCTGTGGTTTCTTGCATGAGTGTTGGTTGATGACTCCTTTGTCATTGAAATTTGCAATTCCTTGGGTAGTTGTTATTGCTTTGAGTAGGCCATCTGAGAAGTAATCCACTGCTTTTCTTGTTTCTGGGGTTAGTCCTTCATAATAAGCTCGGAAGCCCACCTTATCAGTTGCTTTCTTGTATCTTTCCCAGGCCTTGAAAAGTGGTTCTTCCTCCCCTTGTGTGAATAGATGTTCCTCCTCTTTCAGCTGGATGATCTGTCTAGATGAGGTGAATTTGGCCAGAAATTTGGTAACCAAATCATCCCAACTAGTGATACTTCCTTGGGGAAAAGTTTCAAACCATTGTGCAGCTTCACCCTTTAATGAGAAGGGGAACAACAGGATCTTATAAGTGTCATGATCTGAACCATCGATTTTGACCGCATTACAAGTCTTCAGAAAAGTGGATATGTGCTGCTGAGGATCTTCCGATGGATTTCCGTCATAAGAACAATTGTTCTTGATGAGTGTAATAAGTGGTGGCTTCATGTCATGATACCCTTTGTCTATAGAAACTCGATTTCCTGTGGTACGCAAACAATCAGGATGACCAAACAATAGCACGCTTGAGAATTGAGTGCAGTTAATTGAGATAAATTGCTAGCGAGTTAATAGAGGCAATTTCTCAAACAGTTAGTATGTTAGTAAAAAATAAGGAAAAAGTGCTTGATCTAGACCTCCACTTCACTTAATCATTGTCAATCTATTTCAATCCCCGGCAACGGCGCCAAAAACTTGATGTGCGGAAAACGATCCGACACAAAACTCACCGGCAAGTGTACCGGGTCGCATCAAGTGATAATAACTCACATGAGTGAGGTCGATCCCACAGAGATTGAAGGATTGAGCAATTTTAGTTTAGTGGTTGATTTAGTCAAGCGAATCAAGTATTGGTTGAGTGTTTTGTATCCAACAGCAATTAAACAACAGGAAATGTAAAGGGGGAAGGGAGAATTGCAGTAAATTAAAGAGCAGGAAAGTAAATTTACTGAATCTTAAAGAACAAGAAAGTAAATGACTGAAACTTAAAGTGCAAGAAATGTAAATTGCAGTAACTTAAAATGCAAGAAATGTAAATTGCTTGAATGGAAAAGGGATTTGAGGACTGGGTGATGAGCGGATAATTTGTACGCTTTTTGGCATTGTTTTTAGTATGTTTTTGGTAGTTTTAGTTGAGTTTTTATTATATTTTTATTAGTTTTTAGTTAAAATTCACTTTTCTGGACTTTACTATGAGTTTGTGTGTTTTTCTGTGATTTCAGGTATTTTCTGGCTGAAATTGAGGGATCTGAGCAAAAATCTGATCCAGAGACTCAAAAGGACTGCAGATGCTGTTGGATTCTGACCTCCCTGCACTCGAAGTGGATTTTCTGGAGCTACAGAAGCCCAATTGGCGCGCTCTCAACGGCGTTGGAAAGTAGACATCCTGGGCTTTCCAGCAATATATGATAGTCCATACTTTGCCCAAGATTTGATGGCCCAAACCGGCGTTCAAAGTCACCTCAAGAAATTCCAGCGTTAAACGCCGGAACTGGCACCTAAATGGGAGTTAAACGCCCAAACTGGCACCAAAATGGGAGTTAAACGCCAAGAAGAGTCTCTACACGAAAATTACTTCATTGCTTAGCCCAAGCACACACCAAGTGGGCCCGGAAGTGGATTTTTATGTCATTTACTCATCTCTGTACACCCTAGGCTACTAGTTTTCTATAAGTAGGACCTTTTACTATTGTATTTAATCTTTGGATTGTTTTTGATCCTTTGATCATGTTTATGATTGAACTCAATTTGGGAGGCTGGCCATTCGGCCATGCCTAGACCTTGTTCTTATGTATTTTCAACGGTGGAGTTTCTACACACCATAGATTAGGGTGTGGAGCTCTGCTGTACCTCGAGTATTAATGCAATTACTACTGTTCTTCTATTCAATTCTGCTTGTTCTTTGTCCAAGATATCACTTGTTCTTCAACATGATGAAGGTGATGATTGACGCCCATCACCATTCTCACTCATGAACAAGGTGACTAACAACCATTCTTGTTCTACACGCATCTGAGGCTTAGTGAATATCTCTTGGATTCTTTAAAAGGAATCTTCGTGGTATAGGCAAGAACTGATGGCAGCATTCAAGAGAATCCGGAAGGTCTAACCTTGTCTGTGGTATTCTGAGTAGGATTCAATGACTGAATGACTGTGACGTGCTTCAAACTCCTAGCAGGCTAGGGCGTTAGTGACAGACGCAAAAGTATCAATGGATATTATTCCGGCCTGACCGAGAACCGATAGCTGAATTCCGCTATGCCGTGACAGGACATATGCAATCGCTTTCACTGAGAGGATGGGAGGTAGCTGCTGACAACAGTGAAACCCTACACGAGCTCGCCATGGAAAGGAGTAAGAAGGATTGGATGAAGGCAGTAGGAAAGCAGAGAGACGGAAGGGAAGGCATCTTCATACACTTGTCTGAAGCTCTTACACCAATGATATACATAAGTATCACTATCTTTATCTTTTATATTAGTTTCGTTCATCATCATATATTTGAGTCTGCCTGACTAAGATTTACAAGATGACCATAGCTTGCTTCAATGCTAACAATCTCCGTGGGATCGACCCTTACTCACGTAAGGTATTACTTGGACGACCCAGTGCACTTGCTGGTTAGTTGTGTGAAGTTGTGTAATGCCATGGTATTGAGCTACCACGTTTTTGGAGCCATTACCAGGGATTATGAGAGTTGTGAAAAGTATTGTTCACAATTTCGCGCACCAAGTTTTTGGCGCCGTTGCCGGGGATTGTTCGAGTATGGACAACTGATGGTTCATCTTGTTGCTTAGATTAGGTATTTTTTTTTCAGAGTTCTTAAGAATGAATTCTAGTGTTTCAAGGTGATGTTCTTATCATCACCAAAGCTGATTGATCATCATCAATTTAGCTCTTGAATGCAATGTCCTGCTGAAGCTTGGCTAGCTATGTCTAATTCATTTAGACTAAAGCTTTAGACTAACATTGCATGATTCCTGGAATTCTCATTAAGAATTTTGATACCTTTATTTTCTTTTTCATATAATTTTCGAAAAAAAAAATTCAAAAAAAGTACAAAATCATAAAATCCAAAAATATTTCTTGTTTGAGTCTAGAGTCTCATGTTAAGTTTGGTGTCAATTGCATGTTTTTGCATTTATGCATGTGTCTTCATTAATCTTCAAGATGTTCTTGATGATTTTCTTGTTTTGATCTTTGAATTCTCTTGACTTGAGTGTTTTGTGTGTCTCATATGCATTAGTGTCAGTAGTGCTCAAACTGCTAAGTTTGGTGTCTTGCATGCATTGTTATTTGATTCTTGTTGCATTTTGACCTTTCCTTATTATTAAAAATCCAAAAATATTTTTAATTTGTGTCTTTTCAAGTCAATAATACAGAGAATTGAAGATTCAGAACATACTGCAGAGGAATCACACAGAAAAAGCTGGGCATTCAAAAATGCCCAGTGAAGAAGACAGACTGGCGTTTAAACGCCAGCCAGGGTGCCTGGTTGGGCGTTTAACGCCCAAAAAGGTATAGGTTTGGGCGTTAAACGCCAGAATGTGCACCATTCTAGGCGTTTAACGCCAGGATGGCAAAGGGGGAAGATTTTGTTTTCAAAATCAATTTTTTTTCAAGTTTTCAAAGTTTTTCAAAATCAAATCTTTTTCAAATCATATCTTTTCAATCAAATGTTTTCAAAATCAATTTCTTTCCTTTTTCAAAGATACTTACTAACAATTAATGATTTGATTGAACATGTTTTGCCTTTTCTGTTGAGAAAGGTTTTATGTTTGAATCATATCTTTTCTTGTTAGGCAAGTCATTAATTTTTAAAATCAAGTCTTTTTAAAATTGTTTTCAAATCATATCTTTTAAAATTGTTTTCAAATCATATTTTCTCAATCACATTTTTTAAACCAATCATATCTTCTTAACCACATCTTTTTCAAAATAGTTTTCAATCAAATCTTTTTAATTTCTAATTTCAAAATCTTTTTCAAAAATCACTTTACTTCTTTCCCACTTTTGTTTTCGAAAATCAATTAGTGTTTTTCAAAATGTTTTCAAAATCTTTTACTTAATTTTCGAAAATTACTTCCCTTCTTCTCACATCCTTCTACTTTTGGACTAACACTATCCCTTAATGCAAAATTCGAACTCCATCTTCTTTGATAAATTCGAATTTTCTACTTCTGTCTTCTACTTTTCTTTTCTTCTGACACTTAAAGGAATCTCTATACTGTGACATAAAGGATTCCATATTTTCTTGTTCTCTTCTCTTTCATATGAGCAGGAACAAAGACAAAGGCATTCTTGTTGAAGCTGATCCTGAACCTGAAAGGACCTTGAAGCAAAAGCTAAGAGAAGCCAAAGCACAACTCTCTTTAGAGGACCTGACCGAATTTTTCAAGGAAGAAGAACCCATGGCAGCCGAAAACAACAACAATGCCAACAATGCAAGGAAGGTGCTGGGTGACTTTACTGCACCTACTCCTGATTTTTATGGGAGAAGCATCTCTATCCCTGCCATTGGAGCAAACAACTTTGAGCTTAAGCCTCAATTAGTTTCTCTAATGCAACAGAATTGCAAGTTCCATGGACTTCCAATGGAAGATCCTCATCAGTTCTTAGCTGAATTCTTGCAAATCTGTGACACAGTCAAGACTAATGGGGTAGACCCTGAGGTCTATAGACTGATGCTATTCCCTTTTGCTGTAAGAGACAGAGCTAGAATATGGTTGGACTCTCAACCTAAAGAAAGCCTGGACTCTTGGGAAAAGCTAGTCAATGCCTTCTTGGCAAAGTTCTTTCCACCTCAAAAATTGAGTAAGCTTAGAGTGGAAGTCCAAACCTTCAGACAGAAGGATGGTGAGTCCCTCTATGAAGCTTGGGAAAGATACAAACAATTAATCAGAAGATGTCCCTCAGACATGCTTTCTGAATGGAGCATCATAGGTATTTTCTATGATGGTCTCTCTGAACTATCCAAGATGTCTTTGGATAGCTCTGCTGGAGGATCTCTTCATCTGAAGAAGATGCCTACAGAGGCTCAAGAGCTAATTAAAATGGTTGCAAATAACCAATTCATGTACACTTCTGAAAGGAATCCTGTGAACAATGGGACTAGTCAGAAGAAAGGAGTTCTTGAGATTGACACTCTGAATGCCATACTGGCTCAGAACAAGATATTGACTCAACAAGTCAATTTGATCTCTCAAAGTCTGTCTGGAATGCAAAATGCACCAAGCAGTACTAAGGAAGCTTCATCTGAGGAAGAAGCCTATGATCCTGAGAACCCTTCAATGGAAGAGGTGAATTACCTAGGAGAACCCTATGGAAACACCTATAATTCTTCATGGAGAAATCACCCCAATCTCTCATGGAAGAATCAAGAGAGACCTCAACAAGGTTTCAATAACAATAATGGTGGAAGAAACAGGTTTAGCAATGGCAAGCCTTTTCCATCATCTTCTCAGCAACAGACAGAGAGTTCTAAGCAGAGTACTTCTGACTTAGCAACAATGGTCTCTGATCTAATCAAAACCACTCAAAGTTTCATGAATGAAACAAGGTCCTCCATTAGAAATTTGGAAGGACAAGTGGGACAGCTGAGCAAGAAAATTACTGAACTCCCTCCTAGTACTCTCCCAAGCAACACAGAAGAAAATCCAAAAGGAGAGTGCAAAGCCATAACCATGGCCGAATATGGAGAGGAAAGAGAGGAGGTGGACGCCACTGAGGAAGACCTCAATGGGCGTGCACCAACCTCCTCTGAGTTCCCCAATGAGGAACCATGGGAATCTGAGGCTCAAAATGAGACCATAGAGATTCCATTGAACTTACTTCTGCCTTTCATGAGCTCTGATGAGTATTCTTCCTCTGAAGAGGATGAGTATGTCACTGAAGAGCAAGTTGCTAAATATCTTGGAGCAATCATGAAGCTAAATGACAAGTTATTTGGAAATAAGACTTGGGAAGATAAACCTCCCTTGCTCACCAAAGAACTAGATGACTTGTCTAGGCAGAAATTACCTCAAAAGAGACTGGGAAGTGCATGGATGAAACCATCATCCTTGGCAGACCCTTCCTAGTCACAGCAAAGGCTGTGATTGATGTTGATAGAGGAGAGTTGATCATTCAAGTGAATGAAGAATCCTATGTGTTTAAGGCTCAAGGATATCCCTCTGTCACCATGGAGAAGAAGCATAAAGAGCTTCTCTCAAATCAGAGACAAACAGAGCCCCCACAGTCAAACTCTAAGTTTGGTGTTGGGAGGCCACAACCAAACTCTAAGTTTGGTGTTGAACCCCCACATTCAAACTCTAAGTTTGGTGTTGGGAGGTTCCCACATTGCTCTGATCATTTGTGAGGCTCCATGAGAGCCATCTGTCAAGCTACTGACATTAAAGAAGCGCTTGTTGGGAGGCAACCCAATGTTATATTTTGACTATTTTCTTTTGTTATTTTACTTTATTTTGTAGGTTGATGATCATAAGAAGTCACAAAATCCATTGAAAAAGCAAAAACAGAATGAAAAACAGGAAGAAAAATAGCACACCCTGGAGGAAGAACTCACTGGCGTTTAAACGCCAGTAAGGCTAGCAGTTGGGCGTTTAACGCCAAGTCTGGCACCATTCTGGGCGTTTAACGCCAGAAAGGGGCACCAGACTGGCGTTAAACGCCAGAAAAGGGCAAGAACCTGGCGTTAAACGCCAGGAATGGGCACCAGCCCGGCGTTTAACGCCAGAATTGGCTCAAAACGTGATTTTGAGCAACATTTGGTGCAGGGATGACTTTTCCTTGACACCTAAGGATCTGTGGACCCCACAGGATCCCCAAACAACCCCACCACTCTCTCTTCTTCTTCACCCATTCACCAATCACTTCAACATCTCTTTCTCTTCACCACTCACATCCATCCTTCATAAAACACCACTTCTTCCCCTTTTGGCCTAACCACAAAGCCATCTCCCTCTCCTCCATTTCTTCTTCTTCTACTCTCTTCTTTCTTCTTTTGCTCGAGGACGAGCAAACCTTTTAAGTTTGGTGTGGTAAAAGCATTGCTTTTTGTTTTTCCATAACCATTTATGGCATCCAAAGCCGGTTCAACTGAGAAGGCATGACCTCAAGCCCATCACTAAGAAGAAGATGGAGCAAACAAGAGACCCCTCTCATCAAGAGATCTCTGAGATACCTCAAGGGATGCACTTTCCTCCACAAGACTATTGGGAGCTACTGAACCTCCCTAGGAGAATTAAGTTCCAACATGGGACAACTAAGGGTGGAGCACCAAGAACATGCCATCCTCCTCCATGAAATTGGAGAAGATCAAAGGATCATGAGAGAGGAGCAACAAAGACAAGGAAGAGACAGTGAGGAGCTCAAGCACTCCATAGGATCTTCAAGAAGAAGAAAGAGCCGCCATCACTAAGGTGGACCCGTTCTTTAATCTCCTTGTTCTTTATTCTTCTGTTTTTCGAATTTTAGTGCTTTATGTTTATCCATGTTTGTGTCTTATGATCATTAGTGTCTTAGTGTCTATGCCTTAAAGCTATGAATACGAATCCATCACCTTTCTTAAATGAAAACTGTTTTTATCACAAAAGAACAAGAAGTACAGGATTTCAAATTCATCTTTAAAACTAGCTTAATTAGTTTGATGTGGTGACAATACTTGTTGTTTTCTGAATGTATGCTTGAACAGTGCATATGTCTTTTGAATTTGTGGTTCATGAATGTTAAAATTGTTGGCTCTTGAAAGAATGATGAAAAAGGAGACATGTTACTGAGGATCTGAAAAATCATAAAAATGATTCTTGAAGCAAGAAAAAGCAGTGAATACAAAAAAAAAAAAAGAGAAAAAGAAGGAGAAAAACGAAAAAAAAAGGGGAGAAAGAGAAAAAGAAAGAAAAAGAAGGAAATAAAGTTGTGATCCAAGGCAATAAGAGTGTGCTTAAGAACCCTGGACACCTCTAATTGGGGACTTTAGCAAAGCTGAGTCACAATCTGAAAAGGTTCACCCAATTATGTGTCTGTGGCATGTATGTATCCGGTGGTAATACTGGAAGACAGAGTGCTTTGGGCCACGGCCAAGACTCAATAAGTAGCTGTGTTCAAGAATCATCATACTTAACTAGGAGAGTCAATAACACTATCTGGATTCGGAGTTCCTAAAGAAGCCAATCATTCTGAATTTCAAAGGATAAAGTGAGATGCCAAAACTGTTCGGAGGCAAAAAGCTACTAGTCCCGCTCATCTAATTTGGAGCTTAGTTTCATTGATAATTTGGAGTCTATAGTATATTCTCTTCTTTTTATCTTATTTGATTTTCAGTTGCTTGGGGACAAGCAACAATTTAAGTTTGGTGTTGTGATGAGCGGATAATTTGTACGCTTTTTGGCATTGTTTTTAGTATTTTTTGGTAGTTTTAGTTGAGTTTTTATTATATTTTTATTAGTTTTTAGTTAAAATTCACTTTTCTGGACTTTACTATGAGTTTGTGTGTTTTTCTGTGATTTCAGGTATTTTCTGGCTGAAATTGAGGGATCTGAGCAAAAATCTGATCCAGAGACTCAAAAGGACTGCAGATGCTGTTGGATTCTGACCTCCCTGCACTCGAAGTGGATTTTCTGGAGCTACAGAAGCCAAATTGGCGCGCTCTCAACGGCGTTGGAAAGTAGACATCCTGGGCTTTCCAGCAATATATGATAGTCCATACTTTGCCCAAGATTTGATGGCCCAAACCGGCGTTCAAAGTCACCTCAAGAAATTCCAGCGTTAAACGCCGGAACTGGCACCTAAATGGGAGTTAAACGCCCAAACTGGCACCAAAATGGGAGTTAAACGCCAAGAAGAGTCTCTACACGAAAATTACTTCATTGCTTAGCCCAAGCACACACCAAGTGGGCCCGGAAGTGGATTTTTATGTCATTTACTCATCTCTGTACACCCTAGGCTACTAGTTTTCTATAAGTAGGACCTTTTACTATTGTATTTTAATCCTTGGATTGTTTTTGATCCTTTGATCATGTTTTATGATTGAACTCAATTTGGGAGGCTGGCCATTCGGCCATGCCTAGACCTTGTTCTTATGTATTTTCAACGGTGGAGTTTCTACACACCATAGATTAGGGTGTAGAGCTCTGCTGTACCTCGAGTATTAATGCAATTACTACTGTTCTTCTATTCAATTCTGCTTGTTCTTTGTCCAAGATATCACTTGTTCTTCAACATGATGAAGGTGATGATTGACGCCCATCACCATTCTCACTCATGAACAAGGTGACTGACAACCATTCTTGTTCTACACGCATCTGAGGCTTAGTGAATATCTCTTGGATTCTTTAAAAGGAATCTTCGTGGTATAGGCAAGAACTGATGGCAGCATTCAAGAGAATCCGGAAGGTCTAACCTTGTCTGTGGTATTCTGAGTAGGATTCAATGACTGAATGACTGTGACGTGCTTCAAACTTTTAGCAGGCTAGGGCGTTAGTGACAGACGCAAAAGTATCAATGGATATTATTCCGGCCTGACCGAGAACCGACAGCTGAATTCCGCTATGCCGTGACAGGACATATGCAATCGGTTTCACTGAGAGGATGGGAGGTAGCTGCTGACAACAGTGAAACCCTACACGAGCTCGCCATGGAAAGGAGTAAGAAGGATTGGATGAAGGCAGTAGGAAAGCAGAGAGACGGAAGGGAAGGCATCTTCATACACTTGTCTGAAGCTCTTACACCAATGATATACATAAGTATCACTATCTTTATCTTTTATATTAGTTTCGTTCATCATCATATATTTGAGTCTGCCTGACTAAGATTTACAAGATGACCATAGCTTGCTTCAATGCTAACAATCTCCGTGGGATCGACCCTTACTCACGTAAGGTATTACTTGGACGACCCAGTGCACTTGCTGGTTAGTTGTGCGAAGTTGTGTAATGCCATGGTATTGAGCTACCATGTTTTTGGAGCCATTACCTGGGATTATGAGAGTTGTGAAAAGTATTGTTCACAATTTCGCGCACCACTGGGATTTCAGAATCTAAGCAAAGAGAAATGGAATTGAAACAATTAATAGAGCAGAAATTGAATTAGAAGCAATTAGAATTCAAACAGTAAGGAAATTAAATGCAGCAAAGGTTCACAGAAGAACCAAAAGGAAATTGGGATCTCAGGACTCCAGAGACTAGGTAGCAAAGCCTAGATCTCAATTGCCTTCCCAGATCCAAGTTCTCAAAGCAATTGACAAGAAATTGAAGAAGAAGCAGTAAAGGGATTGTAAATGAATTCAATTATGTAGAAGAGAAATTAAAGAGCTCTTGAGTGGAGATTGAGACAGAATTTCCTCAATTCTTAACACCCAAGACTCAAACAAGAAAAGTAGAAAATGCCCAAGCAAGAACGAGGAAGAAGAGAGATCAATTCTCCTCCCTAATTCTTTGAAATCTCGGTCAAGTCTCTCAAAGAAAAGTTGCAAAATTCAAAGCTCCAAAGAAAGTGCAAAATTCAAAAGTCAAGTAAAAAGTCCTAATTACATCAAACTAGCACCTATTTATACACTTTCTATTCTTGGATCTTGGGATTTGGATGGGCCTTTGATTTGGTGAAGAAATGAATTTTATTGGATTTTTAATCCAATTTTTAGCCCAAGAACAATTGCTTCCAGGAGGCTGCCCTGCC